>NW_020190374.1:0-53339 GCF_002263795.3 Bos taurus
CGTGATCATGCATGCGCAATCATGTTGATCAGTGCATGATGTAGCCACGTGATCACTGCATGATGCATTCACGTAGTGATAGGTGTGTGATCAGCGACGTGAACAGTAGATGCTCAGAAACGTGATCAGGGCCTGCTGAGCTGCGTGATTACTGTCTGCTCATCTGCTTGACAATTGCAGCTGAGCTGTACGATTCCTGCCTGTCATCTCCTTGACAATTGCCACCTGTGCTGCATAATTCGCTGCCTGATCATCTACTTGATTATTGCCAGCCTGAGCAGCTGATTTCTCAAAGCTGAGTTCCATGATTATAGCCTGCTGATGATTCCTGCCTACTCAGCTCTTTGTTCATTGTCTCCAGATGCACATGATCAGCACATGATGAGTCACATGATGAATGCATGATAAGCCAGGTGATCAGTGCATGATCATTACGTGATCAGTGCATGATCAGTCATGTGACCAGTACATGGTGGCTGCGTGATCACTGCATGATCAGCCACGTGAGCAGTGCATGATAGCCACGTGTTAGTGCATGATCAGTCACGTGATCAGTGCATGGTCAGTCACGTGATCAGTGCATGATCATCCACGTGATCAGTGCATGTGAAGTCATGTAGTCAATGCATGATAGCCCATAATCAGTGCACGATCAGTCCCGTGATGAGTGTTATGATCAGCCAAGTGATCAGTGCAGATAGCTACGTGATCAGTGCATGATCAGTCACATGATCAGTGCATGATCATGCCACGTCATCAGTGCATGATAGCCACGTGAGCAGTGCATACAATTACGTGATCACTGCATGCGCAATCATGTGATCAGTGCATGAGAGCCACGTGATCAGTGCATGATCATTCACGTGATAGGTGTGTGATCAGCAACGTGAACAGTGGCATGCTCAGTCACGTGATCAGGGCCTGCTGAGGCTGCGTGATTAGTGTCTGCTATCTGCTTGACAATTGCCAGCTGAGCTGTACGATTCCTGCCTGTCATCTGCTTGACAATTGCCACCTGGGCTGCATAATTCGTGCCTGCTCATCTACTTGATTATTGCCAGCTGAGCAGCATGATTTCTCAAAGCTGAGTTCCATGATTATAGCCCGTTGACTGATTCCTGCCTACTCAGCTCTTTGTTCATTGCCTCCAGATGCACAATGATCAGTGTGTGACACCAAACATGATCAGCACATGATGAGTCACATGATGAATGCATGATAAGCCAGGTGATCAGTGCATGATCAATTACGTGATCAGTGCATGATCAGTCATGTGACCAGTACATGGTGGCTGCGTGATCACTGCATGATCAGCCACGTGAGCAGTGCCATATAGCCAAGGTGATCAGCTGCATGATCAGTCACGTGATCAGTGCATGATCAGTCACGTGTTCAGTGCATGATCTGCCACGTGATCAGTGCATGATCAATTACGTGGTCAGTGCATGATCACTCACGGGACCATTACATGGTAGCTAGGTGATTCATTGCATGATAAGCCACGTGATCACGTGCATGATCAATTTACGTGATCAGTGGCATGATCAGTTACGTGAGGCAGTGCATGATCCAGCCACGTGATCAGTGCATGATATCCAATGTGATCAGTGCATGATCAATCACGTGGATTCAGTGCATTGATCACTTCACGGGACCATTTACATGCGTAGCTAGTGTGATCATTGCATGATCAGCCACCTGATCAGTGCATGATCCAATTACCCGTGATCAGTGCATGGTCAGCGTACGTGATCAGTGTATGATCAGCCACGTGATCAGTGCATGCTATCCATGTGATCAGTGCATGAGTCAACTCACGTGATCAGTGTATGATCAGCCACAGTGAACAGTGCATGCTCAGTCACGTGATCCGGGCCTGCTGAGCTGCGTGATTAGTGTCTGCTCATCTGCTTGACAATTGCCAGCTGAGCTGCACGATTCCTGCCTGTCATCTGCTTGACAATTGCCAGCTGTGCTGTGTAATTCCTGCCTGCTCAGCTGCTTGATTATTGCCAGCTGAGCAGCATGATTCCTCACAGCTGAGTTCCATGATTATTGCCTGCTGACTGTTTGATTCGTGCCTACTCAGCTCTTTTGTTTATTGCCTCCAGAGGCACATGATCAGTGTATGATAGCAAACATGATCAGCGCATGATCAGTCACATGATCAGCGCCATTAAGTCACGTGATCACTACATGATAGTCATGTGATCAGTCCATGCTCAGTCACGGTATCAGTGCATGATCAGCCACGTGATCAGTGCATGATCTGTCACATGATTAGTGTATGATCATCCACGTGATCAGTGCATGGGCAGTCATGTGATCAGTGCATGATATAGACGTGATCAGTGCATGATCAGTCTCGTGATCAGTGCATGATAGCCACGTGATCAGTGCATGATCAGTCACCTGATAGGTGTATGATCATTCACGTGACTAACATGGTCGCTACAGATCATTCACTCATCAGCCACGGTGAGTAGTGCACGATAGCCACCGTGATCATGCATGATCAGTTCACGTGATCAGTGCATGATCAGTCATGTGACACAGTACATGTGTAGCGCGTGATCATCGCATGATCAGCCACTGAGCAAGTGCCTGATAGCCACGTTGATCAGTGGCTATGATCAGACACGGAGATCAGTCGTATGATCAGTCATGTGATTCAGGTGTATGATCAGCACATGATCAGTGCATTGATCAGCCAGGCTGATCAGTACATGATAGCTACGCTAATTCAGTTCATGATTTAGCTCACCTGATCTGTTGCATGACAGGAGGTGATCAGTGTATGATCAGCCACGTTAACAGTGCAATATAGCCACGTGATCAGTGCATGATCAGTCACCTGTGGGTGTAATGATCGGTCACGTGACCGGAACATGGAAGCTTCATGATCATTGCATGATCAGCCACGTGATCAGTGCATGATAGCCACTTGATCAGGGCATGATCAGTCTCGTGACCAGTGCATGATCAGCCACGTGAGTAGTGCATGATAGCCACGTGATCATTGCATGATCAGCCACGTGAGTAGTGCATGATAGCCACGTGATCAGTGCATGATCAGTCACGTGATCAGTGCATGATCAGCCACGTGATCAGTGCATGACCAGGCACGTGATCAGTGTATGTCCAGCCAAGTGATCAGTGCATTATAGCCACGTGATCAGTGCATGATCACTCACATGATCAGTGCATGATCAGTCACGTGATAGGTGTGTGATCATCCACGTGAACAGTGCATGCTAAGTCACGTGATCAGGGCCTGCTGAGCTGCGTGATTACTGTCTGCTCATCTGCTTGACAATTTCCAGCTGAGCTGCACGATTCCTGCCTGTCATCTCCTTGACAATTGCCACCTGTGCTGCGTAATTCCTGCCTGCTCATCTACTTGATTATTGCCAGCTGAGCAGCATGATTTCTCAGAGGTGAGTTCCATGATTATAGCCTGCTGACTGATTCCTGCCTACTCAGCTCTATGTTCATTGCTCCAGAGGCACATGATCAGTGGTGGCCTGACACCAACATGATCCAGCACATGATCAGTCACATTAATCAATGCATGATAAGGCAGGTGGTCAGTGCTGATTCAATTATGTGTCAGTTGCATGATCAGTTCATGTGACCAGTACATGATAGCCACGTTGATCAGTGCTGATCAGTAACGTGATACGTGTGGTGGATCAGCCACCGGATCAAGTGCATGTTGATCCACCGTGGATCAGTGCAGGATAGCCCCACCGTGAGTCACTTCTATGATTATTTACGTGATCTGTACATGATCAGTCACGTGATACGTGTGTGATCAGCCACGGATCAGTGCGTGGATGAGCCTATGTGATCAGTGCAGGATCAATTACGTGATCAGTGCATGATCAGGTCACATGACCAGTTATAGTGGTGCTACATGGATCATTTCGTGATTCAGCCAGCGTGATCCAGTGCTTGGTAGCCACGTTGATCAGTGCATGATAGCCACATGTCAGTGCATGAGAGCCACGTGATCAGTGCAATGATCAGTCACGTGATACATGTGTGATCAGCCACATGATCAGTGCATGCTCAGTCACAGTGATCAGGGCCTGGTGAGCTGCGTGAATTAACTGCTGCCTCATCTGCCTGGACAATTGCCTGCTGCGCTGCGTAAATTCCTGCCTGCTCAGCTGCTTGATTATTGCCAGCTGAGCAAGGCATTTGATTCCTCACAGCTGGTTCCATGATTATTGGCCTGCTGACTGTTTGATTTTCGTGCCTACTCAAGCTCTTTGTTTATTTGCCCTCCAGAGGCACATCTAATGATCAGTGTTATGATAGCCAAACATGATCAGCGCATGATCAGTCACATGATCAGCGCCATTAAGTCACGTGATCACTACATGATAGGCATGTGATCAGTCCATGCTCAGTCACGGTATCAGTGCATGATCAGCCACGTGATCAGTGCATGATCTGTCACATGATTAGTGTATGATCATCCACGTGATCAGTGCATGGGCAGTCATGTGATCAGTGCATGATTAAGACGTGATCAGTGCATTTTCAGTCTCGTGGTCAGTGCATGATAGCCACCGTGATCAGTGCATGATCAGTCACCTGATGGGTGTATGATCATTCACGTGACCGGTACATGGTAGCTATAAGATCAGTGTATGTCCAGCCATGTGATAAGTGCATGATAGCCACGTGATCAGTGCATGATCAGACACGTGATCAGTGCATGATCAGTCACGTGATCAGTGCATGATCAGCCACATGATCAGTGCATGATCAATTACGTCATCACTGCATGATCAGTCACGTGACCAGTACATGGTAGCTGTGTGATCAGTGTATGACCAGCCAATTGATCAGTGCGTGATAGCCACGTGATCAGTGCATGATCAGTCACGTGATCAGTGGCATGATCAGTCACCGTGATCCAGTGCATGATCAGCCAGGCATGATCAGGCCCACCATGCAGTTGATAGCCACGTGAACAAGTAGCATGATCAGTCAATGGATACGCGTGTGATCAGCCACGTGATAAGTGCATGGATATCAGTGATCAGTGGTTGATCAGTCACGTGTTCAGATACCATGCATCCGTCACATGGAACAGTGCATGATATTTACGTGATCTGTGCATGATCAGTCACGTGACCAGTATATGGTAGCTACGTGATCATTCCATGACGAGCCACGTGAGCAGTGCATGATAGAAACGTGATGTGTGCATGATGAGTTACGTGAGCAGAGTATGATCAGCCACGTGATCAGTGCATGAGTGCCACGTGATCAGTGCATGTTATGTCACGTGACAGGTGTGTGATCAGCCACGGTGAACAGTGCATGTTCAGCCACGTATTCAGTGCATGATAGCCACGGATCAGTGCAGATAACACGTGATCAGTGCATGATCAGTCAACGTGATCAGTGCATGATCAGTCACGTGATCAGGTGCCATGATAGCCAAGTGAATCAGTGCATGATCAGTCACCTGCATGGGTTTGTATGATCATTCACGTTGACCGTACATGGTAGCTATAAGATCAGTGTGATGACCAGCCATGTTGAGTAAGTGCATGAGAGCACCGTGATTGTGCATGATCTGTCACACTGATCAGTGTATTGATCATCCGGGTAGACGTGCAATGCTTAGTCACGTGATAAGGCCTGACTGAGCTGCGTGACTTACTGTCGCTCATCTGCTTGACAATTGCCAGCGAGCTGTACAGATTCCTGTTTGTCATTCACTATAGACACATTGACCTGTGCTTCATTAATTCCTGCCTGTCATCTACTTGATTATCTGCCAGCTGGAGCAGCATGATTTCTCAAGCTGAAGTTCCATGATTATAGCCTGCTGACTGATTCCTGCCTACTCAGCTCTTGTTCATTGCCTGCAGATGCACACGATCAGTGTGTGACAACAAACATGATCAGCACATGATCAGTCACATGATCAATGTATGATAAGCCAGGTGATCAGTGCATGATCACCTACGTGATCAGTGCATGATCAGTCATGTGACCAGTACATGGTAGCTGCGTGATCATTGCATGATCAGCCACGTGAGCATTGCATGATAGCCACGTGATCAGTGCATGATGAGTCACGTGATCAGTGCATGCGTTCAGTCACGTGTTCAGGGCATGATTCGCCACGTGATCAGTGCATGGATCAATTAGTGATCAGTGCATGGTCACTCACGGGAGCAGTGTTGATCAGCCATGTGATCAGTGCATGGTCAGACATGTGAAACAGTGTATGATCAGCCACGTAATCAGTGGCATGATATCCAAGTGATCAGTGCATGATCAATCACGTGATAAGTGTATGATCAGCCACGTCGATCAGTGCATGATCCGTCACCCTGATGGGTGTATGATCAGTCACCCTGACCTGTACATGGTAGCTACATGATCATTGCCATTGATCAGCCCACGTGAGTAGTGCATGATAGCCACGTCGATCAAGTGCCATGATCAGTCACGTGTTCAGTGCATGATCAGTCATGTAATCTGTGCATGACCAGGCACGTGATCAGTGTATGACCAGCCAAGTGATCAGTGCATGATAGCCACGTGATCAGTGCATGATCAAGTCACGTGATCAGTCCATGATCAGTCACGTTGATCAGTGGATGATCAGCCACGTGATCAGTGCATGATCAGCCACATGATCCACTGCATGATGAATTACGTGATCAGTGCATGATCAGTCACATTGACCAGTATATGGTAAGCTACGGTGATCATTGCTGATCAGCCACATGAGCCGTGCATGATAGCACGAGATCAGTGCATGATCGTCACGTGATCAGTGCATGATCACTCACGTGAACAGTGCATGATAAGTCAACTGAATCAGTGCATGATCAATACCGTGATCAGTGCATTGATCATCACCGTGACCAGTACATGGTAGCTATGTGATCATTGCATGAACAGCCGCTAGTGAGCAGTGCATGATAGCCACGTGATCAGTGCATGATCTGTCACATGATTCAGTGTATGATCATCCGGGTGATCAGTGCAATGGGCAGTCATGTGATCAGTGCATGATATAGACGTGATCAGTGCATGATCAGTCTCGTGATCAGTGTATGATCAACCACGTGATCAGTGCACGATAGCCAGGTAATGAGTGCATGATAGCCAGATGATCAGTGCATTATCAGTCACGTGATCAGTGTATGATCAGCCAAGTAATCAGTGCATGATAGCCAACTGATCAGTGTATGATCAGCCACGTGATCAGTGCATGATCAGCCACATGACCAGTACATGGTAGCTACGTGATCATTGCATGATCAGCCACGTGAGCAGTGCATGATAGCCACGTGATCAGTGCATGATCAGCCACGTGATCAGTGCATAATCAAGTCACGTGATCAGTGCATGGTCAGTCACGTGATCAGTGCATGATCATCCACGTGATCAGTGATGTGAAGTCATGTAGTCAATGCATGATAGCGCCATAATCAGTGCACGATCAGTCCCGTGATGAGTGTATGATCAGCCAAGTGATCAGTGCAAGATAGCTACGTGATCAGTGCATGATCAGTCACATGATCAGTGCATGATCAGCCACGTCATCAGTGCATGATAGCCACGTGAGCAGTGCATACAATTACGTGATCACTGCATGCGCAATCATGTGATCAGTGCATGAGAAGCCACGTGATCAGTGCATGATCATTCACGTGATAGGTGTGTGATCAGCGACGTGAACAGTGCATGCTCAGTCACGTGATCAGGGCCTGCTGAGCTGCGTGATTACTGTCTGCTCATTCTGCTTGACAATTGCCAGCTGAGCTGTACGATTCCTGCCTGTCATCTGCTTGACAATTGCCACCTGTGCTGCATAATTCGCTGCCTGCTCATCTACTTTGATTATTGCCCAGCTGAGCAGCAATGATTTCTTCAAAGCTGAGTTCACATGATTATTTAGCCCTGTTGAACCGTGATTCCTGCCTAGCTCAGCTTCTTTGTTAACATTTGCCTCCAGTTGCACATGATTCCAGTGTGTTGACACCCAAACATGAATCAGCAACATGAATGAGTCAACATGATGAATCATTTGATAAGCCAGCGTGATCAGTGGCCATGATCAAATTACTTGATCAACGTGCATTGATCAGTCCATGTGACCAGTACATGGTCTGCGTGATCACCGCATGATCAGCCACGTGCAGGCAGTGCATGAATAGCCCACCGTGAATCAGGTGAATGATGCAGTCACAGTGTTTCAGTTGCATGATCAGTCACGTGTTCCAGCGTGACATAGGATCTGCCACGTGATCAGGCATATGCATATTACGTTGGTCAGTGCATGATTCACTCCGGGACCATTTACCATGGTAGCTTGGTGATCATCTGCCATGCAGCACGCCACCGTGATCAGTGCATGATTCAATTACAGTGATCAGTGCAATGATCAGGTTACGTGAGCAAGTGCCTAATGATGCAAGCCCACCGTTGAATCAGTGCAGTGATATCCACAAGTGATCAGTGCATGATCAATCACGTGATCAGTGGCATGATCACTTCAGCGGGACCAATTAACATGGTAAGCTAGGTGATCATTGCATGATCAGCCACGTGATCAGTGCATGATCAATTACGTGATCAGTGCATGATCAGTTACGTGAACAGTGTATGATCAGCCACGTGATCAGTGCATGATATCCATGTGATCAGTGCATGATCAATCACGTGATCAGTGTATGATCAGCCACGTGAACAGTGCATGCTCAGTCACGTGATCCGGGCCTGCTGAGCTGCGTGATTAGTGTCTGCTCATCTGCTTGACAATTGCCAGCTGAGCTGCACGATTCCTGCCTGTCATCTGCTTGACAATTGCCAGCTGTGCTGTGTAATTCCTGCCTGCTCAGCTGCTTGATTATTGCCAGCTGAGCAGCATGATTCCTCACACCTGAGTTCCATGATTATTGCCTGCTGACTGTTTGATTCGTGCCTACTCAGCTCTTTGTTTATTGCCTCCAGAGGCACATGATCAGTGTATGATAGCAAACATGATCAGCGCATGATCAGTCACATGATCAGCGCCATTAAGTCACGTGATCACTACATGATAGTCATGTGATCAGTCCATGCTCAGTCACGGTATCAGTGCATGATCAGCCACGTGATCAGTGCATGATCTGTCACATGATTAGTGTATGATCATCCACGTGATCAGTGCATGGGCAGTCATGTGATCAGTGCATGATATAGACGTGATCAGTGCATAATAAGTCTCGTGATCAGTGCATGATAGCCACGTGATCAGTGCATGATCAGTCACCTGATAGGTGTATGATCATTCACGTGACCTGTGCATGGTCGCTACATGATCATTGCATCATCAGCCACGTGAGTAGTGCACGATAGCCACGTGATCAATGCATGATCAGTCACGTGATCAGTGCATGATCAGTCATGTGACCAGTACATGGTAGCTGCGTGATCATCGCATGATCAGCCACGTGAGCAGTGCATGATAGCCACGTGATCAGTGCATGATCAGACACGAGATCAGTGTATGATCAGTCATGTGATCAGTGTATGATCAGCCACATGATCAGTGCATGATCAGCCAGGTGATCAGTACATGACAGCTACGTAATCAGTTCATGATTAGTCACCTGATCTGTGCATGACAAGGCAGGTGATCAGTGTATGATCAGCCACGTTAACAGTGCAATATAGCCACGTGATCAGTGCATGATCAGTCACCTGATGGGTGTGTGATCGGTCACGTGACCGGTACATGGTAGCTTCATGATCATTGCATGATCAGCCACGTGATCAGTGCATGATAGCCACTTGTTCAGTGCATGATCAGCCACGTGACCAGTGCATGATCAGCCACGTGAGTAGTGCATGATAGCCACGTGATGATTGCATGATCAGCCACGTGAGTAGTGCATGATAGCCACGTGATTCAGTGCATTATCAGACACAATCAGTGCATTGATCAGTCACGTGATCAGTGGCATGATCAGCCACGTGATCAGTGGCATGACCAGGCACGTGATCAGTGTATGTCCAGCCAAGTGATCAGTGCATTATAGCCACGTGATCAGTGCATGATCACTCACATGATCAGTGCATGATCAGTCACGTGATAGGTGTGTGATCATCCACGTGAACAGTGCATGCTCAGTCACGTGATCAGGGCCTGCTGAGCTGCGTGATTACTGTCTGCTCATCTGCTTGACAATTTCCAGCTGAGCTGCACGATTCCTGCCTGTCATCTCCTTGACAATTGCCACCTGTGCTGCGTAATTCCTGCCTGCTCATCTACTTGATTATTGCCAGCTGAGCAGCATGATTTCTCAGAGGTGAGTTCCATGATTATAGCCTGCTGACTGATTCCTGCCTACTCAGCTCTATGTTCATTGCTTCCAGAGGCACATGATCAGTGTGTGACACCAAACATGATCAGCACATGATCAGTCACATAATCAATGCATGATAAGGCAGGTTGGTCAGTGCATGATCAATTATGTGATCAGTGCATGATCAGTCATGTGACCAGTACATGAGTAAGCTTGCGGTGATCATGCATGATCAGTCACGTGATACGTGTTGTGATCAACCACATGATCAGTGCATGTTATCCACGTGATCAGTGCAGGATAGCCACGTGGTCACTTCATGATTATTTACGTGATCTGTACATGATCAGTCACGTGATACGTGTGTGATCAGCCACCGGTCAGTGCGTGTGAGCCTTGTGATCAGTGCAGGATCAATTACCGTGATCAGTGCATGATCAGTCACATGACCAGTATATGGTTGCTACATGATCATTCGTGATCAGCCACGTGATCAGTGCTTGGTAGCCACGCTTGATCAGTGCATGATAGCCACATGTCAGTGCATGATCAGTCACGTGATACATGTGTGATCAGCCACATGATCAGGGTGCATGCTCAGTCACGTGATCAGGGCCTGCTGAGCTGCGTGATTACTGTCTGCTCATCTGCTTGACAATTGCCTGCTGCGCTGCGTAATTCCTGCCTGCTCAGCTGCTTGATTATTGCCAGCTGAGCAGCATGATTCCTCACAGCTGAAGTTCCATGATTATTGCCTGCTGACTGTTTGATTCGTGCCTACTCAGCTCTTTGTTTATTGCCTCCAGAGGCACATGATCAGTGTATGATAGCAAACATGATCAGCGCATGAGTCAGTCACATGATCAGCGCCATTAAGTCACCTGATCACTACATGATAGTCATGTGATCAGTCCATGCTCAGTCACGGTATCAGTGGCATAATCAGCCACGTGATCAGTGCATCGATCTGTCACATGATTAGTGTATGATCATTCCACGTCGATCCAGTGCATGGGCAGTTCCATGTGACAGTGCATGATTAGACGTGATCAGTGCAGTTTTCAGTCTCGTGGTCAGTGCATGATAGCCAACGTGATCAGTGCATGATCAGTCACGCTTGATGGCGTGATGATCATTCACGTGACCTGGTACATGGTAGCTATAAGATCAGTGTATGTCCAGCCATGTGATAAGTGCCATGAATAAGCCCACGTGATCCAGTGCATGATCAGACACGTGATCAGTGCATTGATCAGTCCACGTGATCCAGTGCATATGATCAGCCACATGAATCAGTGCATGATCAATTACGTCAATCAACTGCGATGATCAGTCACGTGACCAGTACATGGTAGCTGTGTGATCAGTGTATGACCAGCCCAAATTGATCAGATGCATGATCAGTCACGTGATCAGTGCATGATCAGTCACGTGATCAGGTAGCATTGATGCAGTCACGTTGATCAGTGCATGATCAGCCACATGATCAGTGCATGATAGCCACGCTGAACAAGTGCGATTGATCAGTACATGTGATACGCGTGTGATCAGCCACGTGATCAGTGGCATGATATCCAACGTGATCAGTGCGTGATCAGTCAGTGATCAGTACAATGATCAGTCACTGTGAACAGTGCATGATCATTTACGTGATCTGTGCATGATCCAGTCACGTGACCAATATATGGTAGCACAGTGATCATATCCATAGACGAGCCACTTGAGCAGTGCGATGATAGAACGTTTGATGTGTGCATGATGAGTTACGTGAGCAGAGTATGATCAGCCACGTGATCAGTGCATGAGTGCCACGTGATTCAGTGCATGTTATGTCACGTGACAGGTGTGTGATCAGCCACGTGAACAGTGCATGTTCAACCCACGGTATCAGTGCATGATAGACACGTGATCGAGTGCATGATCAGTCACTGTGATCAGTGGCATGATCAGTCCACTTGATCAGTGCATGATCAGCCACATGAATCAGATGCATGATAGGCCACGTGATCAGTGCATGATCAGTCACCTGATGGGTGTATGATCATTCACGTGACCGGTACATGGTAGCTAAAAGATCAGTGTATATCCAGCCATGTGATAAGTGCATGAGAGCCACGTGGTCAGTGCATGATCAGACACGTGATCAGTGCATGTTATCCACGTGATCAGTGCATGATGAGTCTCGTGAACAGTGCATGATCAGTCACGTGATCAGTGCATGATCAGCCACGTGATCAGTGCATGATCAGTCACGTGACCAGTATATGGTAGCTACGTGATCATTGCATGATCAGCCATGTTATCTGTGCATGATAGCCACGTTATCACTGCATGATAGCCACGTGATCAGTGCATGATCAGTCACGTTTTCCAGTGCATGATCAGCCACGTGATCAGTGCATGACAAGGCACGTGATCAGTATGACCAGCCAACTGATCAGTGCATGATAGCCACGTGATCAGTGCATGATCAGTCACGTGATCAGTGCATGATCAGTCACGTGATCAGTGTATGATCAGCCACGTGATCAGTGCATGATCAGCCACATGACCAGTACATGGTAGCTACGTGATCATTGCATGACCAGCCATGTGATAAGTGCATGATAGCCACGTGATCAGTGCATGATCAGACACGTGATCAGTGCATGATCAGTCACGTGATCAGTGCATGATCAGCCACATGATCAGTGCATGATCAATTACGTCATCACTGCATGATCAGTCACGTGACCAGTACATGGTAGCTGTGTGATCCAGTGTATGACCAGCCAATTGATCAGTGCGTGATAGCCCACGTGATCAGTGCATGATCAGTCACGTGATCAGTTGCATGATCAGCCACGTGATCAGTGCATGATATCCAAGTGATCAGTGCATGATCAATCACGTGATCAGTGCATGATCAGTCACGTGACCAGTATATGGTAGCTACGTGATCATTGCATGATCAGCCATGTTATCTGTGCATGATAGCCACCGTTATCACTGCATGATAGCCACGTGATCAGTGCATGATCAGTCACGTTTTCAGTGGCATGATCAGCCACGTGATCAGTGCATGACAAGGCACGTGATCAGTATGACCAGCCAAGGGATCAGTGCATGATAGGCCACGTGATCAGTGCATGATCAATTACGTGACCAGTGCATGATCACTCACGTGACCAGTACATGGTAGCTATGTGATCATTGCATGGAACAGCCGCGTGGCAGTGCATGATAGCCACGTGATCAGTTGCATGATCTGTCACATGATCAGTGTATGATCATCCGGGTGATCAGTGCATGGGCAGTCATGTGATCAGTGCATGATCAGTCACGGATCAGTGCATGATCAGCCACATGATCAGTGCATGATAGCCACGTGATCAGTGCATGATCAGTCACCTGATGGGTGTATGATCATTCACGTGACCGGTACATGGTAGCTATATGATCAGTGTATGACCAGCCATGTGAATAAGTGCATGAGAGCCACGTGATCAGTGCATGATCAGACACGTGATCAGTGCATGTTATCCACGTGATCAGTGCATGATGAGTCTCGGTGAACAGTGCATGATCGTCACGTGATCAGTGCATGATCAGCCACGTGATTAGTGCATGATCAGTCACGTGACCAGTATATGGTAGCTACGTGATCATTGCATGATCAGCCATGTTATCTGTGCATGATAGCCACGTTATCACTGCATGATAGCCACGTGATCAGTGCATGATCAGTCACGTTTTCAGTGCATGATCAGCCACGTGATCAGTGCATGACAGGCACGTGATCAGTATGACCAGCCAAGTGATCAGTGCATGATAGCCACGTGATTCAGTGCATGATCCAGTCACGTGATCAGTGCATGATCAGTCACGTGATACGTGTGTGATCAGCCACGTGATCAGTGCATGTTATCCCACCGTGATCAGTGCAGGATAGCCACGTGGTCACTTCATGATTATTTACGTGATCTGTACATGATCAGTCACGTGATACGTGTGTGATCAGCCACCGGATCAGTGCGTGATGAGCCATGTGATCAGTGCAGGATCAATTTACGTGAATCAGTGCATGATCAGTCACATTGACCAGTATATGGTTGCTACATGATCATTGCGTGATCAGCCACGTGATCAGTGCTTGGTAGCCACGTGATCAGTGCATGGATAGCCACATGTCAGTGCATGAGAGCCACGTGATCAGTGCATGATACAGTCACGTGATACATGTGTGATCAGCCACATGATCAGTGCGTGCTCAGTCACGTGATCAGGGCCTGCTGAGCTTGCGTTGATTACTGTCTGGCTCATCTGCTTGACAATTGCCTGCTGCGCTGCGTAATTCCTGCCTGCTCAGCTGCTTGATTATTGCCAGCTGAGCAGCTATGATTTCCTCACAGCTGAGTTCCATGCATTTATGCCTGCCTGACTGTTTGATTCGTGCCTACTCAGCTCTTTGTTTATTGCCTGGCCAGAGGCACGATGATCAGTGTGATGATAGCAAACATGATCAGCGCATGGTCAGTCAACATGATCAGCGCCATTAAGTCACGTGATCATACATGATAGTTCATGTGAATCAGTCCCATGCTCAGTCACGGTATCAGTGCATGATCAGCCACGGTGATCAGTGCATGATCTGGTCACATGATTAGTGTATGATCATCCACGTGATCAGTGCATGGGCAGTCGTGTGAATCAGTGCATGATAAGATGTGCATCAGTGCATTGTTCAGTCTCGTGGTCAAGTGCATGATAGCCACGGTGATCAGTGCATGATCAGTCACCTGATGGGTGTATGATTCATTCACGTGACCGGTACATGGTAGCTATAAGATCAGTGTATGTCCAGCCATGTGATAAGTGCATGGATAGCCACGGTGATGGCATGATCAGACACGGTGATCAGTGCATGATCAGTCACGTGATCAGTGCATGATCAGGCCACGATGATCAGTGCATGATCAATTACGTCATCCACTGCATGATCAGTCACGTGACCAGTACATGGTAGCTGTGTGATCAGGTGTATGACCAGCCAATTGATCAGTGCGTGATAGCCACGTGATCAGTGCATGATCAGTCACGTGATCAGTGCATTGATCAGTCACGTGATCAGTGCATTGAATCAGCCACATGATCAGTGCATGATAAGCCAGTGGACAAGGGCGAGTGAATCAAGTCATGTGATAACGCGTGCTGAAGCAGCTCACGTGTCAGTGCATGATATCCACGTGATCAGTGCGTGGATCAGCACGTGATCAGTACATGATCAGTCACGTGAACAGTGCATGATCATTTACGTGATCTGTGCATGATCAGTCACGTGACCAGTATATGGTAGCTACGTGATCATTCCATGACGAGCCACGTGAGCAGTGCATGATAGAAACGTGATGTGTGCATGATGAGTTACGTGAGCAGAGTATGATCAGCCACGTGATCAGTGCATGAGTGCCACGTGATCAGTGCATGTTATGTCACGTGACAGGTGTGTGATCAGCCACGTGAACAGTGCATGTTCAGCCACGTATTCAGTGCATGATAGCCACGTGATCAGTGCATGATCAGTTACGTGAGCAGTGTATGATCAGCCACGTGATCAGTGCATGGTCAGACACGTGAACAGTGTATGATCAGCCACGTGATCAGTGCATGATATCCATGTGATCAGTGCATGATCAATCACGTGATCAGTGTATGATCAGCCACGTGAACAGTGCATGCTCAGTCACGTGATCCGGGCCTGCTGAGCTGCGTGATTACTGTCTGCTCATCTGCTTGACAATTGCCAGCTGAGCTGCACGATTCCTGCCTGTCATCTGCTTGACAATTGCCAGCTGTGCTGCGTAATTCCTGCCTGCTCAGCTGCTTGATTATTGCCAGCTGAGCAGCATGATTCCTCACAGCTGAGTTCCATGATTATTGCCTGCTGACTGTTTGATTCGTGCCTACTCAGCTCTTTGTTTATTGCCTCCAGAGGCACATGATCAGTGTATGATAGCAAACATGATCAGCGCCATTAAGTCACGTGATCACTACATGATAGTCATGTGATCAGTCCATGCTCAGTCACGGTATCAGTGCATGATCAGCCACGTGATCAGTGCATGATCTGTCACATGATTAGTGTATGATCATCCACCTGATCAGTGCATGGGCAGTCATGTGATCAGTGCATGACTAGACGTGATCAGTGCATTTTCAGGCTCCTGTTCAGTGCATGATAGCCACGTGATCAGTGCATGATCAGTCACCTGATGGGTGTATGATCATTCACGTGACCTGTACATGGTAGCCTATAAGATCCAGTGTATGACCAGCCATGTGATAAGTGCATGATAGCCACGTGATCAGTGCATGATCAGACCACGTGATCAGTGGCAAGATCAGTCACGTGATCAGTGCATGATCAGCCACATGATCAGTGGCATGATCAATTACGTCATCACTGCATGATCAGTCACGTGACCAGTACATGGTAGCTGTGTGATCAGTGTATGACTAGCCAAGTGATCAGTGCATGATAGCCACGTGATCAGTGCATGATCAGTCACGTGATCAGTGCTATGATCAGTCACGTGATCAGTGATGATAAGCCACATGATCAGTGCATGATAGCCACGTGATCAGTGCATGATCAGTCACCTGATGGTGTATGATCATTCACGTGACCGGTACATGGTAGCTATAAGATCAGTGTATGACCAGCCATGTGATAAGTGCATGAGAGCCACGTGATCAGTGCATGATCAGACACGTGATCCAGTGCATGTTATCCACGTGATCAGTGCATGATGAGTCTCCGTGAACAGTGCATGATCAGTCACGTGATCAGTGCATGATCAGCCACGTATTAGTGCATGATCAGTCACGTGACAGTATATGGTAGCTACGTGATCATTGCATGATCAGCCATGTTATCTGTGCATGATAGCCACATTATCACTGGCATGATAGCCACGTGATCAGTGCATGATCAGTCACGTTTTCAGTGCATGATCAGCCACGTGATCAGTGCATGACAAGGCACGTGATCAGTATGACCAGCCAACTGATCAGTGCATGATAGCCACGTGATCAGTGCATGATCAGTCACGTGATCAGTGCATGATCAGTCACGTGATCAGTGTATGATCAGCCACGTGATCAGTGCATGATCAGCCACATGACCAGTACATGGTAGCTACGTGATCATTGCATGACCCAGCCATGTGATAAGTGCATGATAGCCACGTGATCAGTGCATGATCAGACACGTGATCAGTGCATGATCAGTCACGTGATCAGTGCCATGATCAGCCACATGATCAGTGCATGATCAATTACGTCATCACTGCATGATCAGTCACGTGACCAGTACATGGTAGCTGTGTGATCAGTGTATGACCAGCCAATTGGATCAGTGCGTTGATAGCCACGTGATCAGTGCATGATCAGTCACGTGATCAGTGCATGATCAGCCACGTGATCAGTGCATGATATCCAAGTGATCAGTGCATGATCAATCACGTGATCAGTGCATGATCAGTCACGTGAACCAGTATATGGTAGCTACGTGATCATTGCATGGATCAGCCATGTTATCTGTGGCATGATAGCCACGTTATCACTGCATGATAGCCACGTGATCAGTGCATGATCAGTCACGTTTTCAGTGCATGATCAGCCACGTGATCAGTGCATGACAAGGCACGTGATCAGTATGACCAGCCAAGTGATCAGTGCATGATAGCCACGTGATCAGTGCATGATCAATTACGTGAACCAGTGCATGATCACTCACGTGACCAGTACATGGTAGCTATGTGATCATTGCATGAACAGCCGCGTGAGCAGTGCATGATAGCCACGTGATCAGTGCCATGATCTGTCACATGATCAGTGTATGATCATCCGGGTGATCAGTGCATGGGGCAGTCATGTGATTCAGTGCATGATCAGTCACGTGATCAGTGCATGATCAGCCACATGATCAGTGCATGATAGCCACGTGAATCGTGCATGATCAGTCACCTGATGGGTGTATGATCATTCACGTGACCGGTACATGGTAGCTATAAGATCAGTGTATGACAGCCATGTGATAAGTGCATGAGAGCCACGTGATCAGTGCATGATCAGACACGTGATCAGTGCCTGTTATCCACGTGATCAGTGCATTGATGAGTCTCGTGACAGTGCATGATCAGTCACGGATCAGTGCATGATCAGCCACGTGATTAGTGCATGATCAGTCACGTGACCAGTATATGGTAGCTACGTTGATCATTGCATGATCAGCCATGTTATCTGTGCATGATAGCCAACGTTATCACTGCATGATAGCCACGTGATCAGTGCATAGATCAGTCACGTGATCAGTGCATGGTCATTCACGTGATCAGTGCATGATCATCCAAGTGATCAGTGCATGTGAATCATGTAGTCAATGCATGATAGCGCCGTAATCAGTGCTCGATCAGTCGTGATGAGTGTATGATCAGCCAAGTGATCAGTGCAAGATAGCTACGTGATCAGTGCATGATCAGCCACGTTGATAAGTGCATGACAAGGCACGTGATCAGTATGACCAGCCAAGTGATCAGTGCATGATAGCCACCGTGATCAGTGCATGATCAGTCACGTGATCAGTGCATGATCAGTCACGTGATCAGTGTATGATCAGCCACGTGATCAGTGCATGATCAGCCACATGACCAGTACATGGTAGCTACGTGATCATTGCATGATCAGCCACGTGAGCAGGTGCATGATAGCCACGTGATCAGTGCATGATCAGCCACGTGATCAGTGCATAATCAGTCACGTTGATCAGTGCATGGTCATTCACGTGATCAGTGCATGATCATCCAAGTGATCAGTGCATGTGAAGTCATGTAGTCAATGCATGATAGCGCCGTAATCAGTGCTCGATCAGTCCCGTGATGAGTGTATGATCAGCCAAGTGATCAGTGCAAGATAGCTACGTGATCAGTGCATGATCAGTCACATGATCAGTGCATGATCAGCCACGTCATCCAGTGCATGATAGCCACGTGAGCAGTGCATACAATTAGGTGATCACCTCATGCGCAATCATGTGATCAGTGCATGAAGCCACGTGATCAGTGCATGATCATTCACGTGATAGGTGTGTGATCAGCGACGTGAACAGTGCATGCTCAGAAACGTGATCAGGGCCTGCTGAGCTGCGTGATTACTGTCTGCTCATCTGCTTGACAATTGCCAGCTGAGCTGTAGGATTCCTGCCTGTCATCTCCTTGACAATTGCCACCTGTGCTGCATAATTCCTGCCTGCTCATCTACTTGATTATTGCCAGCTGAGCAGCATGATTTCTCAAAGCTGAGTTCCATGATTATAGCCTGCTGACTGATTCCTGCCTACTCAGCTCTTTGTTCATTGTCTCCAGATGCACATGATCAGCAACATGATGAGTCACATGATGAATGCATGATAAGCCAGGTGATCAGTGCATGATCAATTACGTGATCAGTGCATGATCAGTCATGTGACCAGTACCATGGTGGCTGCGTGATCACTGCATGATCCAGCCACGTGAGCCAGGTGCATGATCAGTCACGTGTTCCAGTGCATGATCAAGCCACGTGATCAGTGCATGTTCAATTACGTGGTCAGTGCATGATCACTCACGGACCATTACATGGTAGCTAGGTGATCATTGCATGATCAGCCACGTGATCAGTGCATGATCAATTACGTGATCAGTGCATGATCAGTTACGTGAGCAGTGTATGATCAGCCACGTGATCAGTGCATGATATCCAAGTGATCAGTGCATGATCAATCACGTGATCAGTGCATGATCACTCACGGGACCATTACATGGTAGCTAGGTGATCATTGCATGATCAGCCACCTGATCAGTGCATGATCAATTACGTGATCAGTGCATGATCAGTTACGTGAACAGTGTATGATTAGCCACGTGAACAGTGCATGCTCAGTCACATGATCAGGGCCTGCTGAGCTGCGTGATTACTGTCTGCTCATCTGCTTGACAATTGCCAGCTGAGCTGCACGATTCCTGCCTGTCATCTGCTTGACAATTGCCAGCTGTGCTGCGTAATTCCTGCCTGCTCAGCTGCTTGATTATTGCCAGCTGAGCAGCATGATTCCTCACAGCTGAGTTCCATGATTATTGCCTGCTGACTGTATGATTCGTGCCTACTCAGCTCTTTGTTTATTGCCTCCAGAGGCACATGATCAGTGTATGATAGCAAACATGCTCAGCGCTCGATCAGTCACATGATCAGCGCCATTAAGTCACGTGATCACTACATGATAGTCATGTCATCAGTCCATGCTCAGTCACGGTATCAGTGCATGATCAGCCACTTGATCAGTGCATGATCTGTCACATGATTAGTGTATGATCATCCACGTGATCAGTGCATGGGCAGTCATGTGATCAGTGCATGATATAGACGTTATCAGTGGCATAATAAGTCTCGTGATCAGTGCATGATAGCCACGTGATCAGTGCATGATCAGTCACCTGATGGGTGTATGATCATTCACGTGACCTGTACATGGTCGCTACATGATCATTGCATCATCAGCCACGTGAGTAGTGCACGATAGCCACGTGATCAATGCATGATCAGTCACGTGATCAGTGCATGATCAGTCATGTGACCAGTACATGGTAGCTGCGTGATCATCTCATGATCAGCCACGTGAGCAGTGCATGATAGCCACGTGATCAGTGCATGATCAGACACAAGATCAGTGTATGATCAGTCAGGTGATCAGTGTATGATCAGCCATGTGATCAGTGTATGATCAGCCACGTGATCAGTGCATGACCAGGCACGTGATCAGTGTATGTCCAGCCAAGTGATCAGTGCATGATAGCCACGTGATCAGTGCATGATCAGTCATGTGATCAGTGCATGATCAGTTACGTGATCAGTGTATGATCAGCCACCTGATCAGTGCATGATCAGCCACATGATCAGTGCATGATCAATTACGTGATCAGTGCATGATCATTCACGTGACCAGTATATGGTAGCTACGTGATCATTGCATGAACAGCCGCGTGAGCAGTGCATGATCAGCCACGTGATCAGTGCATGATCAGCCAGGTGATCAGTTCATGATAGCTATGTGATCAGTTCATGATTTGTCACGTGATCTGTGCATGAACAGGCAGGTGATCAGTGTATGATCAGCCACGTGATCAGTGCATGATCCGTCACCTGATGGGTGTATGATCAGTCACCTGACCTGTACATGGTAGCTACCATGATCATTGCATGATCAGCCACGTGAGTAGTGCATGATAGCCACGTGATCAGTGCATGATCAGTCACGTGTTCAGTGCATGATCAGTCATGTAATCTGTGCATGACCAGGCACGTGATCAGTGTATGACCAGCCAAGTGATCAGTGCATGATAGCCACGTGATCAGTGCATGATCAGTCACGTGATCACTGCATGATCAGTCACGTGATCTGTGGATGATCAGCCACGTGATCAGTGCATGATCAGCCACATGATCACTGCATGATGAATTACGAGATCAGTGCATGATCAGTCACTTGACCAGTATATGGTAGCTAGGTGATCATTGCATGATCAGCCACATGAGCCGTGCATGATAGCCACGAGATCAGTGCATGATCAGTCACGTGATCAGTGCATGATCACACACGAGACCAGTACATGTAGCTACGTGATCATTGCATGAACAGCCGCGTGAGCAGTGCATGATAGCCACGTGATCAGTGCATGATCTGTCACATGATCAGTGTATGATAATCCGGGTGATCAGTGCATGGGCAGTCATGTGATCAGTGCATGATATAGACGTGATCAGTGCATGATCAGTCTCGTGATCAGTGTATGATCAACCACGTGATCAGTGCACGATAGCCAGATGATCAGTGCATTATAAGTCACGTGATCAGTGTATGATCAGCCAAGTAATCAGTGCATGATAGCCAACTGATCAGTGGATGATCAGTCACGTGATCAGTGCATGATAGCCACGTGATCAGTGCATAATCAGTCACGTGATCAGTGCATGATCAGTCACGTGTTCAGTGCATGATCAGCCACGTGATCAGTGCATGATCACTCACGGGACCATTACATGGTAGCTAGGTGATCATTGCATGATCAGCCACGTGATCAGTGCATGATAAATTACGTGATCAGTTCATGATCAGCCACGTGATCAGTGCATGATCAGTCACGTGATCAGTGCATGATCAGCCACGTGATCAGTGCATGATCAGTCACGTGACCAGTACATGGTAGCTACGTGATCATTGCATGATCAGCCACGTGATCTGTGCATGATAGACACGGGATTAGTGTATGATAGACACGTGATCAGTGCATGATCAGTCACGTGATCAGTACATGATCAGCCACATGATCAGTGCATGACCAGGCACATGATCAGTGTATGACAGCCAAATAATCAGTGAATGATAGCCACGTGATCAGTGCATGATCAGCCACGTGATCTGTGCATGATAGCCACGTGATCAGTGCATGATCAGTCACATGATACGAGTGTTATCAGCCACGTGACCAGTGCATGATATCAGTGCATGATAGCCACGTGATCAGTGCATGATAGCCACATGATCAGTGCATGATCAGTCACATGATACGTGTGTGATCAGCCACATGATCAGTGCAGGATAGCCACGTGATCACTTCATGATTAGTCACGTGATCTGTACATGATCAGTCACGTGATACGTGTGTGATCAGCCACCGGATCAGTGCGTGATGAGCCACGTATTCAGTGCATGATCAGCCACATGATCAGTGCATGTTATGTCACGTGACAGGTGTGTGATCAGCCACGTGAACAGTGCATGTTCAGCCACGTATTCAGTGCATGATAGCCACGTGATCAGTGCATGATCAGTTACGTGAGCAGTGTATGAATCAGCCACGTGATCAGTGCATGGTCAGACACGTGAACAGTGTATGATCAGCCACGTGATCAGTGCATGATATCCATGTGATCAGTGCATGATCAATCACGTGATCAGTGTATGATCAGCCACGTGAACAGTGCATGCTCAGTCACGTGATCCGGGCCTGCTGAGCTGCGTGATTACTGTCTGCTCATCTGCTTGACAATTGCCAGCTGAGCTGCACGATTCCTGCCTGTCATCTGCTTGACAATTGCCAGCTGTGCTGTGTAATTCCTGCCTGCTCAGCTGCTTGTTTATTGCCAGCTGAGCAGCATGATTCCTCACAGCTGAGTTCCATGATTATTGCCTGCTGACTGTTTGATTCGTGCCTACTCAGCTCTTTGTTTATTGCCTCCAGAGGCACATGATCAGTGTATGATAGCAAACATGATCAGCGCATGATCAGTCACATGATCAGCGCCATTAAGTCACGTGATCACTACATGATAGTCATGTGATCAGTCCATGCTCAGTCACGGTATCAGTGCATGATCAGCCACGTGATCAGTGCATGATCTGTCACATGAGTAGTGTATGATCATCCACGTGATCAGTGCATGGGCAGTCATGTGATCAGTGCATGATTAGACGTGATCAGTGCATGATCAGTCTCGTGGTCAGTGCATGATAGCCACGTGATCAGTGCATGATCAGTCACCTGATGGGTGTATGATCATTCACGTGACCGGTACATGGTAGCTATAAGATCAGTGTATGACCAGCCATGTGATAAGTGCATGATAGCCACGTGATCAGTGCATGATCAGACACGTGATCAGTGCATGATCAGTCACGTGATCAGTGCATGATCAGCCACATGATCAGTGCATGATCAATTACGTCATCACTGCATGATCAGTCACGTGACCAGTACATGGTAGCTGTGTGATCAGTGTATGACTAGCCAAGTGATCAGTGCATGATAGCCACGTGATCAGTGCATGATCAGTCACGTGATCAGTGCATGATCAGTCACGTGATCAGTGCATGATAAGCCACATGATCAGTGCATGATAGCCACGTGATCAGTGCATGATCAGTCACCTGATGGGTGTATGATCATTCACGTGACCGGTACATGGTAGCTATAAGATCAGTGTATGACCAGCCATGTGATAAGTGCATGAGAGCCACGTGATCAGTGCATGATCAGACACGTGATCAGTGCATGTTATCCACGTGATCAGTGCATGATGAGTCTCGTGAACAGTGCATGATCAGTCACGTGATCAGTGCATGATCAGCCACGTGATTAGTGCATGATCAGTCACGTGACCAGTATATGGTAGCTACGTGATCATTGCATGATCAGCCATGTTATCTGTGCATGATAGCCACATTATCACTGCATGATAGCCACGTGATCAGTGCATGATCAGTCACGTTTTCAGTGCATGATCAGCCACGTGATCAGTGCATGACAAGGCACGTGATCAGTATGACCAGCCAACTGATCAGTGCATGATAGCCACGTGATCAGTGCATGATCAGTCACGTGATCAGTGCATGATCAGTCACGTGATCAGTGTATGATCAGCCACGTGATCAGTGCATGATCAGCCACATGACCAGTACATGGTAGCTACGTGATCATTGCATGACCAGCCATGTGATAAGTGCATGATAGCCACGTGATCAGTGCATGATCAGACACGTGATCAGTGCATGATCAGTCACGTGATCAGTGCATGATCAGCCACATGATCAGTGCATGATCAATTACGTCATCACTGCATGATCAGTCACGTGACCAGTACATGGTAGCTGTGTGATCAGTGTATGACCAGCCAATTGATCAGTGCGTGATAGCCACGTGATCAGTGCATGATCAGTCACGTGATCAGTGCATGATCAGCCACGTGATCAGTGCATGATATCCAAGTGATCAGTGCATGATCAATCACGTGATCAGTGCATGATCAGTCACGTGACCAGTATATGGTAGCTACGTGATCATTGCATGATCAGCCATGTTATCTGTGCATGATAGCCACGTTATCACTGCATGATAGCCACGTGATCAGTGCATGATCAGTCACGTTTTCAGTGCATGATCAGCCACGTGATCAGTGCATGACAAGGCACGTGATCAGTATGACCAGCCAAGTGATCAGTGCATGATAGCCACGTGATCAGTGCATGATCAATTACGTGACCAGTGCATGATCACTCACGTGACCAGTACATGGTAGCTATGTGATCATTGCATGAACAGCCGCGTGAGCAGTGCATGATAGCCACGTGATCAGTGCATGATCTGTCACATGATCAGTGTATGATCATCCGGGTGATCAGTGCATGGGCAGTCATGTGATCAGTGCATGATCAGTCACGTGATCAGTGCATGATCAGCCACATGATCAGTGCATGATAGCCACGTGATCAGTGCATGATCAGTCACCTGATGGGTGTATGATCATTCACGTGACCGGTACATGGTAGCTATAAGATCAGTGTATGACCAGCCATGTGATAAGTGCATGAGAGCCACGTGATCAGTGCATGATCAGACACGTGATCAGTGCCTGTTATCCACGTGATCAGTGCATGATGAGTCTCGTGAACAGTGCATGATCAGTCACGTGATCAGTGCATGATCAGCCACGTGATTAGTGCATGATCAGTCACGTGACCAGTATATGGTAGCTACGTGATCATTGCATGATCAGCCATGTTATCTGTGCATGATAGCCACGTTATCACTGCATGATAGCCACGTGATCAGTGCATGATCAGTCACGTTTTCAGTGCATGATCAGCCACGTGATCAGTGCATGACAAGGCACGTGATCAGTATGACCAGCCAAGTGATCAGTGCATGATAGCCACGTGATCAGTGCATGATCAGTCACGTGATCAGTGCATGATCAGTCACGTGATCAGTGTATGATCAGCCACGTGATCAGTGCATGATCAGCCACATGACCAGTACATGGTAGCTACGTGATCATTGCATGATCAGCCACGTGAGCAGTGCATGATAGCCACGTGATCAGTGCATGATCAGCCACGTGATCAGTGCATAATCAGTCACGTGATCAGTGCATGGTCATTCACGTGATCAGTGCATGATCATCCAAGTGATCAGTGCATGTGAAGTCATGTAGTCAATGCATGATAGCGCCGTAATCAGTGCTCGATCAGTCCCGTGATGAGTGTATGATCAGCCAAGTGATCAGTGCAAGATAGCTACGTGATCAGTGCATGATCAGTCACATGATCAGTGCATGATCAGCCACGTCATCAGTGCATGATAGCCACGTGAGCAGTGCATACAATTAGGTGATCACCTCATGCGCAATCATGTGATCAGTGCATGAAGCCACGTGATCAGTGCATGATCATTCACGTGATAGGTGTGTGATCAGCGACGTGAACAGTGCATGCTCAGAAACGTGATCAGGGCCTGCTGAGCTGCGTGATTACTGTCTGCTCATCTGCTTGACAATTGCCAGCTGAGCTGTAGGATTCCTGCCTGTCATCTCCTTGACAATTGCCACCTGTGCTGCATAATTCCTGCCTGCTCATCTACTTGATTATTGCCAGCTGAGCAGCATGATTTCTCAAAGCTGAGTTCCATGATTATAGCCTGCTGACTGATTCCTGCCTACTCAGCTCTTTGTTCATTGTCTCCAGATGCACATGATCAGCACATGATGAGTCACATGATGAATGCATGATAAGCCAGGTGATCAGTGCATGATCAATTACGTGATCAGTGCATGATCAGTCATGTGACCAGTACATGGTGGCTGCGTGATCACTGCATGATCAGCCACGTGAGCAGTGCATGATCAGTCACGTGTTCAGTGCATGATCAGCCACGTGATCAGTGCATGTTCAATTACGTGGTCAGTGCATGATCACTCACGGGACCATTACATGGTAGCTAGGTGATCATTGCATGATCAGCCACGTGATCAGTGCATGATCAATTACGTGATCAGTGCATGATCAGTTACGTGAGCAGTGTATGATCAGCCACGTGATCAGTGCATGATATCCAAGTGATCAGTGCATGATCAATCACGTGATCAGTGCATGATCACTCACGGGACCATTACATGGTAGCTAGGTGATCATTGCATGATCAGCCACCTGATCAGTGCATGATCAATTACGTGATCAGTGCATGATCAGTTACGTGAACAGTGTATGATTAGCCACGTGAACAGTGCATGCTCAGTCACGTGATCAGGGCCTGCTGAGCTGCGTGATTACTGTCTGCTCATCTGCTTGACAATTGCCAGCTGAGCTGCACGATTCCTGCCTGTCATCTGCTTGACAATTGCCAGCTGTGCTGCGTAATTCCTGCCTGCTCAGCTGCTTGATTATTGCCAGCTGAGCAGCATGATTCCTCACAGCTGAGTTCCATGATTATTGCCTGCTGACTGTATGATTCGTGCCTACTCAGCTCTTTGTTTATTGCCTCCAGAGGCACATGATCAGTGTATGATAGCAAACATGCTCAGCGCTCGATCAGTCACATGATCAGCGCCATTAAGTCACGTGATCACTACATGATAGTCATGTCATCAGTCCATGCTCAGTCACGGTATCAGTGCATGATCAGCCACTTGATCAGTGCATGATCTGTCACATGATTAGTGTATGATCATCCACGTGATCAGTGCATGGGCAGTCATGTGATCAGTGCATGATATAGACGTTATCAGTGCATAATAAGTCTCGTGATCAGTGCATGATAGCCACGTGATCAGTGCATGATCAGTCACCTGATGGGTGTATGATCATTCACGTGACCTGTACATGGTCGCTACATGATCATTGCATCATCAGCCACGTGAGTAGTGCACGATAGCCACTTGATCAATGCATGATCAGTCACGTGATCAGTGCATGATCAGTCATGTGACCAGTACATGGTAGCTGCGTGATCATCTCATGATCAGCCACGTGAGCAGTGCATGATAGCCACGTGATCAGTGCATGATCAGACACAAGATCAGTGTATGATCAGTCATGTGATCAGTGTATGATCAGCCACGTGATCAGTGCATGACCAGGCACGTGATCAGTGTATGTCCAGCCAAGTGATCAGTGCATGATAGCCACGTGATCAGTGCATGATCAGTCATGTGATCAGTGCATGATCAGTTACGTGATCAGTGTATGATCAGCCACCTGATCAGTGCATGATCAGCCACATGATCAGTGCATGATCAATTACGTGATCAGTGCATGATCATTCACGTGACCAGTATATGGTAGCTACGTGATCATTGCATGAACAGCCGCGTGAGCAGTGCATGATCAGCCACGTGATCAGTGCATGATCAGCCAGGTGATCAGTTCATGATAGCTATGTGATCAGTTCATGATTTGTCACGTGATCTGTGCATGAACAGGCAGGTGATCAGTGTATGATCAGCCACGTGATCAGTGCATGATCCGTCACCTGATGGGTGTATGATCAGTCACCTGACCTGTACATGGTAGCTACATGATCATTGCATGATCAGCCACGTGAGTAGTGCATGATAGCCACGTGATCAGTGCATGATCAGTCACGTGATCAGTGCATGATCAGTCATGTAATCTGTGCATGACCAGGCATGTGATCAGTGTATGACCAGCCAAGTGATCAGTGCATGATAGCCACGTGATCAGTGCATGATCAGTCACGTGATCACTGCATGATCAGTCACGTGATCTGTGGATGATCAGCCACGTGATCAGTGCATGATCAGCCACATGATCACTGCATGATGAATTACGAGATCAGTGCATGATCAGTCACTTGACCAGTATATGGTAGCTAGGTGATCATTGCATGATCAGCCACATGAGCCGTGCATGATAGCCACGAGATCAGTGCATGATCAGTCACGTGATCAGTGCATGATCACTCACGAGACCAGTACATGGTAGCTACGTGATCATTGCATGAACAGCCGCGTGAGCAGTGCATGATAGCCACGTGATCAGTGCATGATCAGTCACGTGACCAGTACATGGTAGCTACGTGATCATTGCATGATCAGCCACGTGATCTGTGCATGATAGACACGGGATTAGTGTATGATAGACACGTGATCAGTGCATGATCAGTCACGTGATCAGTACATGATCAGCCACATGATCAGTGCATGACCAGGCACATGATCAGTGTATGACAGCCAAATAATCAGTGAATGATAGCCACGTGATCAGTGCATGATCAGCCACGTGATCTGTGCATGATAGCCACGTGATCAGTGCATGATCAGTCACATGATACGAGTGTTATCAGCCACGTGACCAGTGCATGATATCAGTGCATGATAGCCACGTGATCAGTGCATGATAGCCACATGATCAGTGCATGATCAGTCACATGATACGTGTGTGATCAGCCACATGATCAGTGCAGGATAGCCACGTGATCATTTCATGATTAGTCACGTGATCTGTACATGATCAGTCACGTGATACGTGTGTGATCAGCCACCGGATCAGTGCGTGATGAGCCACGTATTCAGTGCATGATCAGCCACATGATCAGTGCATGTTATGTCACGTGACAGGTGTGTGATCAGCCACGTGAACAGTGCATGTTCAGCCACGTATTCAGTGCATGATAGCCACGTGATCAGTGCATGATCAGTTACGTGAGCAGTGTATGATCAGCCACGTGATCAGTGCATGGTCAGACACGTGAACAGTGTATGATCAGCCACGTGATCAGTGCATGATATCCATGTGATCAGTGCATGATCAATCACGTGATCAGTGTATGATCAGCCACGTGAACAGTGCATGCTCAGTCACGTGATCCGGGCCTGCTGAGCTGCGTGATTACTGTCTGCTCATCTGCTTGACAATTGCCAGCTGAGCTGCACGATTCCTGCCTGTCATCTGCTTGACAATTGCCAGCTGTGCTGCGTAATTCCTGCCTGCTCAGCTGCTTGTTTATTGCCAGCTGAGCAGCATGATTCCTCACAGCTGAGTTCCATGATTATTGCCTGCTGACTGTTTGATTCGTGCCTACTCAGCTCTTTGTTTATTGCCTCCAGAGGCACATGATCAGTGTATGATAGCAAACATGATCAGCGCATGATCAGTCACATGATCAGCGCCATTAAGTCACGTGATCACTACATGATAGTCATGTGATCAGTCCATGCTCAGTCACGGTATCAGTGCATGATCAGCCACTTGATCAGTGCATGATCTGTCACATGATTAGTGTATGATCATCCACGTGATCAGTGCATGGGCAGTCATGTGATCAGTGCATGATATAGACGTTATCAGTGCATGATAAGTCTCGTGATCAGTGCATGATAGCCACGTGATCAGTGCATGATCAGTCACCTGATGGGTGTATGATCATTCACGTGACCTGTACATGGTCGCTACATGATCATTGCATCATCAGCCACGTGAGTAGTGCACGATAGCCACGTGATCAATGCATGATCAGTCACGTGATCAGTGCATGATCAGTCATGTGACCAGTACATGGTAGCTGCGTGATCATCTCATGATCAGCCACGTGAGCAGTGCATGATAGCCACGTGATCAGTGCATGATCAGACACAAGATCAGTGTATGATCAGTCATGTGATCAGTGTATGATCAGCCACGTGATCAGTGCATGACCAGGCACGTGATCAGTGTATGTCCAGCCAAGTGATCAGTGCATGATAGCCACGTGATCAGTGCATGATCAGTCATGTGATCAGTGCATGATCAGTTACGTGATCAGTGTATGATCAGCCACCTGATCAGTGCATGATCAGCCACATGATCAGTGCATGATCAATTACGTGATCAGTGCATGATCATTCACGTGACCAGTATATGGTAGCTACGTGATCATTGCATGAACAGCCGCGTGAGCAGTGCATGATCAGCCACGTGATCAGTGCATGATCAGCCAGGTGATCAGTTCATGATAGCTATGTGATCAGTTCATGATTTGTCACGTGATCTGTGCATGAACAGGCAGGTGATCAGTGTATGATCAGCCACGTGATCAGTGCATGATCCGTCACCTGATGGGTGTATGATCAGTCACCTGACCTGTACATGGTAGCTACATGATCATTGCATGATCAGCCACGTGAGTAGTGCATGATAGCCACGTGATCAGTGCATGATCAGTCACGTGTTCAGTGCATGATCAGTCATGTAATCTGTGCATGACCAGGCATGTGATCAGTGTATGACCAGCCAAGTGATCAGTGCATGATAGCCACGTGATCAGTGCATGATCAGTCACGTGATCACTGCATGATCAGTCACGTGATCTGTGGATGATCAGCCACGTGATCAGTGCATGATCAGCCACATGATCACTGCATGATGAATTACGAGATCAGTGCATGATCAGTCACTTGACCAGTATATGGTAGCTAGGTGATCATTGCATGATCAGCCACATGAGCCGTGCATGATAGCCACGAGATCAGTGCATGATCAGTCACGTGATCAGTGCATGATCACTCACGAGACCAGTACATGGTAGCTACGTGATCATTGCATGAACAGCCGCGTGAGCAGTGCATGATAGCCACGTGATCAGTGCATGATCTGTCACATGATCAGTGTATGATAATCCGGGTGATCAGTGCATGGGCAGTCATGTGATCAGTGCATGATATAGACGTGATCAGTGCATGATCAGTCTCGTGATCAGTGTATGATCAACCACGTGATCAGTGCACGATAGCCAGATGATCAGTGCATTATAAGTCACGTGATCAGTGTATGATCAGCCAAGTAATCAGTGCATGATAGCCAACTGATCAGTGGATGATCAGTCACGTGATCAGTGCATGATAGCCACGTGATCAGTGCATAATCAGTCACGTGATCAGTGCATGATCAGTCACGTGTTCAGTGCATGATCAGCCACGTGATCAGTGCATGATCACTCACGGGACCATTACATGGTAGCTAGGTGATCATTGCATGATCAGCCACGTGATCAGTGCATGATAAATTACGTGATCAGTTCATGATCAGCCACGTGATCAGTGCATGATCAGTCACGTGATCAGTGCATGATCAGCCACGTGATCAGTGCATGATCAGTCACGTGACCAGTACATGATAGCTACGTGATCATTGCATGATCAGCCACGTGATCTGTGCATGATAGACACGGGATTAGTGTATGATAGACACGTGATCAGTGCATGATCAGTCACGTGATCAGTACATGATCAGCCACATGATCAGTGCATGACCAGGCACATGATCAGTGTATGACAGCCAAATAATCAGTGAATGATAGCCACGTGATCAGTGCATGATCAGCCACGTGATCTGTGCATGATAGCCACGTGATCAGTGCATGATAGCCACATGATCAGTGCATGATCAGTCACATGATACGTGTGTGATCAGCCACATGATCAGTGCAGGATAGCCACGTGATCATTTCATGATTAGTCACGTGATCTGTACATGATCAGTCACGTGATACGTGTGTGATCAGCCACCGGATCAGTGCGTGATGAGCCACGTATTCAGTGCATGATCAGCCACATGATCAGTGCATGTTATGTCACGTGACAGGTGTGTGATCAGCCACGTGAACAGTGCATGTTCAGCCACGTATTCAGTGCATGATAGCCACGTGATCAGTGCATGATCAGTTACGTGAGCAGTGTATGATCAGCCACGTGATCAGTGCATGGTCAGACACGTGAACAGTGTATGATCAGCCACGTGATCAGTGCATGATATCCATGTGATCAGTGCATGATCAATCACGTGATCAGTGTATGATCAGCCACGTGAACAGTGCATGCTCAGTCACGTGATCCGGGCCTGCTGAGCTGCGTGATTACTGTCTGCTCATCTGCTTGACAATTGCCAGCTGAGCTGCACGATTCCTGCCTGTCATCTGCTTGACAATTGCCAGCTGTGCTGCGTAATTCCTGCCTGCTCAGCTGCTTGTTTATTGCCAGCTGAGCAGCATGATTCCTCACAGCTGAGTTCCATGATTATTGCCTGCTGACTGTTTGATTCGTGCCTACTCAGCTCTTTGTTTATTGCCTCCAGAGGCACATGATCAGTGTATGATAGCAAACATGATCAGCGCATGATCAGTCACATGATCAGCGCCATTAAGTCACGTGATCACTACATGATAGTCATGTGATCAGTCCATGCTCAGTCACGGTATCAGTGCATGATCAGCCACGTGATCAGTGCATGATCTGTCACATGAGTAGTGTATGATCATCCACGTGATCAGTGCATGGGCAGTCATGTGATCAGTGCATGATTAGACGTGATCAGTGCATGATCAGTCTCGTGGTCAGTGCATGATAGCCACGTGATCAGTGCATGATCAGTCACCTGATGGGTGTATGATCATTCACGTGACCGGTACATGGTAGCTATAAGATCAGTGTATGACCAGCCATGTGATAAGTGCATGATAGCCACGTGATCAGTGCATGATCAGACACGTGATCAGTGCATGATCAGTCACGTGATCAGTGCATGATCAGCCACATGATCAGTGCATGATCAATTACGTCATCACTGCATGATCAGTCACGTGACCAGTACATGGTAGCTGTGTGATCAGTGTATGACTAGCCAAGTGATCAGTGCATGATAGCCACGTGATCAGTGCATGATCAGTCACGTGATCAGTGCATGATCAGTCACGTGATCAGTGCATGATAAGCCACATGATCAGTGCATGATAGCCACGTGATCAGTGCATGATCAGTCACCTGATGGGTGTATGATCATTCACGTGACCGGTACATGGTAGCTATAAGATCAGTGTATGACCAGCCATGTGATAAGTGCATGAGAGCCACGTGATCAGTGCATGATCAGACACGTGATCAGTGCATGTTATCCACGTGATCAGTGCATGATGAGTCTCGTGAACAGTGCATGATCAGTCACGTGATCAGTGCATGATCAGCCACGTGATTAGTGCATGATCAGTCACGTGACCAGTATATGGTAGCTACGTGATCATTGCATGATCAGCCATGTTATCTGTGCATGATAGCCACATTATCACTGCATGATAGCCACGTGATCAGTGCATGATCAGTCACGTTTTCAGTGCATGATCAGCCACGTGATCAGTGCATGACAAGGCACGTGATCAGTATGACCAGCCAACTGATCAGTGCATGATAGCCACGTGATCAGTGCATGATCAGTCACGTGATCAGTGCATGATCAGTCACGTGATCAGTGTATGATCAGCCACGTGATCAGTGCATGATCAGCCACATGACCAGTACATGGTAGCTACGTGATCATTGCATGACCAGCCATGTGATAAGTGCATGATAGCCACGTGATCAGTGCATGATCAGACACGTGATCAGTGCATGATCAGTCACGTGATCAGTGCATGATCAGCCACATGATCAGTGCATGATCAATTACGTCATCACTGCATGATCAGTCACGTGACCAGTACATGGTAGCTGTGTGATCAGTGTATGACCAGCCAATTGATCAGTGCGTGATAGCCACGTGATCAGTGCATGATCAGTCACGTGATCAGTGCATGATCAGCCACGTGATCAGTGCATGATATCCAAGTGATCAGTGCATGATCAATCACGTGATCAGTGCATGATCAGTCACGTGACCAGTATATGGTAGCTACGTGATCATTGCATGATCAGCCATGTTATCTGTGCATGATAGCCACGTTATCACTGCATGATAGCCACGTGATCAGTGCATGATCAGTCACGTTTTCAGTGCATGATCAGCCACGTGATCAGTGCATGACAAGGCACGTGATCAGTATGACCAGCCAAGTGATCAGTGCATGATAGCCACGTGATCAGTGCATGATCAATTACGTGACCAGTGCATGATCACTCACGTGACCAGTACATGGTAGCTATGTGATCATTGCATGAACAGCCGCGTGAGCAGTGCATGATAGCCACGTGATCAGTGCATGATCTGTCACATGATCAGTGTATGATCATCCGGGTGATCAGTGCATGGGCAGTCATGTGATCAGTGCATGATCAGTCACGTGATCAGTGCATGATCAGCCACATGATCAGTGCATGATAGCCACGTGATCAGTGCATGATCAGTCACCTGATGGGTGTATGATCATTCACGTGACCGGTACATGGTAGCTATAAGATCAGTGTATGACCAGCCATGTGATAAGTGCATGAGAGCCACGTGATCAGTGCATGATCAGACACGTGATCAGTGCCTGTTATCCACGTGATCAGTGCATGATGAGTCTCGTGAACAGTGCATGATCAGTCACGTGATCAGTGCATGATCAGCCACGTGATTAGTGCATGATCAGTCACGTGACCAGTATATGGTAGCTACGTGATCATTGCATGATCAGCCATGTTATCTGTGCATGATAGCCACGTTATCACTGCATGATAGCCACGTGATCAGTGCATGATCAGTCACGTTTTCAGTGCATGATCAGCCACGTGATCAGTGCATGACAAGGCACGTGATCAGTATGACCAGCCAAGTGATCAGTGCATGATAGCCACGTGATCAGTGCATGATCAGTCACGTGATCAGTGCATGATCAGTCACGTGATCAGTGTATGATCAGCCACGTGATCAGTGCATGATCAGCCACATGACCAGTACATGGTAGCTACGTGATCATTGCATGATCAGCCACGTGAGCAGTGCATGATAGCCACGTGATCAGTGCATGATCAGCCACGTGATCAGTGCATAATCAGTCACGTGATCAGTGCATGGTCATTCACGTGATCAGTGCATGATCATCCAAGTGATCAGTGCATGTGAAGTCATGTAGTCAATGCATGATAGCGCCGTAATCAGTGCTCGATCAGTCCCGTGATGAGTGTATGATCAGCCAAGTGATCAGTGCAAGATAGCTACGTGATCAGTGCATGATCAGTCACATGATCAGTGCATGATCAGCCACGTCATCAGTGCATGATAGCCACGTGAGCAGTGCATACAATTAGGTGATCACCTCATGCGCAATCATGTGATCAGTGCATGAAGCCACGTGATCAGTGCATGATCATTCACGTGATAGGTGTGTGATCAGCGACGTGAACAGTGCATGCTCAGAAACGTGATCAGGGCCTGCTGAGCTGCGTGATTACTGTCTGCTCATCTGCTTGACAATTGCCAGCTGAGCTGTAGGATTCCTGCCTGTCATCTCCTTGACAATTGCCACCTGTGCTGCATAATTCCTGCCTGCTCATCTACTTGATTATTGCCAGCTGAGCAGCATGATTTCTCAAAGCTGAGTTCCATGATTATAGCCTGCTGACTGATTCCTGCCTACTCAGCTCTTTGTTCATTGTCTCCAGATGCACATGATCAGCACATGATGAGTCACATGATGAATGCATGATAAGCCAGGTGATCAGTGCATGATCAATTACGTGATCAGTGCATGATCAGTCATGTGACCAGTACATGGTGGCTGCGTGATCACTGCATGATCAGCCACGTGAGCAGTGCATGATCAGTCACGTGTTCAGTGCATGATCAGCCACGTGATCAGTGCATGTTCAATTACGTGGTCAGTGCATGATCACTCACGGGACCATTACATGGTAGCTAGGTGATCATTGCATGATCAGCCACGTGATCAGTGCATGATCAATTACGTGATCAGTGCATGATCAGTTACGTGAGCAGTGTATGATCAGCCACGTGATCAGTGCATGATATCCAAGTGATCAGTGCATGATCAATCACGTGATCAGTGCATGATCACTCACGGGACCATTACATGGTAGCTAGGTGATCATTGCATGATCAGCCACCTGATCAGTGCATGATCAATTACGTGATCAGTGCATGATCAGTTACGTGAACAGTGTATGATTAGCCACGTGAACAGTGCATGCTCAGTCACGTGATCAGGGCCTGCTGAGCTGCGTGATTACTGTCTGCTCATCTGCTTGACAATTGCCAGCTGTGCTGCGTAATTCCTGCCTGCTCAGCTGCTTGATTATTGCCAGCTGAGCAGCATGATTCCTCACAGCTGAGTTCCATGATTATTGCCTGCTGACTGTATGATTCGTGCCTACTCAGCTCTTTGTTTATTGCCTCCAGAGGCACATGATCAGTGTATGATAGCAAACATGCTCAGCGCTCGATCAGTCACATGATCAGCGCCATTAAGTCACGTGATCACTACATGATAGTCATGTCATCAGTCCATGCTCAGTCACGGTATCAGTGCATGATCAGCCACTTGATCAGTGCATGATCTGTCACATGATTAGTGTATGATCATCCACGTGATCAGTGCATGGGCAGTCATGTGATCAGTGCATGATATAGACGTTATCAGTGCATAATAAGTCTCCTGATCAGTGCATGATAGCCACGTGATCAGTGCATGATCAGTCACCTGATGGGTGTATGATCATTCACGTGACCTGTACATGGTCGCTACATGATCATTGCATCATCAGCCACGTGAGTAGTGCACGATAGCCACGTGATCAATGCATGATCAGTCACGTGATCAGTGCATGATCAGTCATGTGACCAGTACATGGTAGCTGCGTGATCATCTCATGATCAGCCACGTGAGCAGTGCATGATAGCCACGTGATCAGTGCATGATCAGACACAAGATCAGTGTATGATCAGTCATGTGATCAGTGTATGATCAGCCACGTGATCAGTGCATGACCAGGCACGTGATCAGTGTATGTCCAGCCAAGTGATCAGTGCATGATAGCCACGTGATCAGTGCATGATCAGTCATGTGATCAGTGCATGATCAGTTACGTGATCAGTGTATGATCAGCCACCTGATCAGTGCATGATCAGCCACATGATCAGTGCATGATCAATTACGTGATCAGTGCATGATCATTCACGTGACCAGTATATGGTAGCTACGTGATCATTGCATGAACAGCCGCGTGAGCAGTGCATGATCAGCCACGTGATCAGTGCATGATCAGCCAGGTGATCAGTTCATGATAGCTATGTGATCAGTTCATGATTTGTCACGTGATCTGTGCATGAACAGGCAGGTGATCAGTGTATGATCAGCCACGTGATCAGTGCATGATCCGTCACCTGATGGGTGTATGATCAGTCACCTGACCTGTACATGGTAGCTACATGATCATTGCATGATCAGCCACGTGAGTAGTGCATGATAGCCACGTGATCAGTGCATGATCAGTCACGTGTTCAGTGCATGATCAGTCATGTAATCTGTGCATGACCAGGCACGTGATCAGTGTATGACCAGCCAAGTGATCAGTGCATGATAGCCACGTGATCAGTGCATGATCAGTCACGTGATCACTGCATGATCAGTCACGTGATCTGTGGATGATCAGCCACGTGATCAGTGCATGATCAGCCACATGATCACTGCATGATGAATTACGAGATCAGTGCATGATCAGTCACTTGACCAGTATATGGTAGCTAGGTGATCATTGCATGATCAGCCACATGAGCCGTGCATGATAGCCACGAGATCAGTGCATGATCAGTCACGTGATCAGTGCATGATCACTCACGAGACCAGTACATGGTAGCTACGTGATCATTGCATGAACAGCCGCGTGAGCAGTGCATGATAGCCACGTGATCAGTGCATGATCTGTCACATGATCAGTGTATGATAATCCGGGTGATCAGTGCATGGGCAGTCATGTGATCAGTGCATGATATAGACGTGATCAGTGCATGATCAGTCTCGTGATCAGTGTATGATCAACCACGTGATCAGTGCACGATAGCCAGATGATCAGTGCATTATAAGTCACGTGATCAGTGTATGATCAGCCAAGTAATCAGTGCATGATAGCCAACTGATCAGTGGATGATCAGTCACGTGATCAGTGCATGATAGCCACGTGATCAGTGCATAATCAGTCACGTGATCAGTGCATGATCAGTCACGTGTTCAGTGCATGATCAGCCACGTGATCAGTGCATGATCACTCACGGGACCATTACATGGTAGCTAGGTGATCATTGCATGATCAGCCACGTGATCAGTGCATGATAAATTACGTGATCAGTTCATGATCAGCCACATGATCAGTGCATGATCAGTCACGTGATCAGTGCATGATCAGCCACGTGATCAGTGCATGATCAGTCACGTGACCAGTACATGGTAGCTACGTGATCATTGCATGATCAGCCACGTGATCTGTGCATGATAGACACGGGATTAGTGTATGATAGACACGTGATCAGTGCATGATCAGTCACGTGATCAGTACATGATCAGCCACATGATCAGTGCATGACCAGGCACATGATCAGTGTATGACAGCCAAATAATCAGTGAATGATAGCCACGTGATCAGTGCATGATCAGCCACGTGATCTGTGCATGATAGCCACGTGATCAGTGCATGATCAGTCACATGATACGAGTGTTATCAGCCACGTGACCAGTGCATGATATCAGTGCATGATAGCCACGTGATCAGTGCATGATAGCCACATGATCAGTGCATGATCAGTCACATGATACGAGTGTTATCAGCCACGTGACCAGTGCATGATATCAGTGCATGATAGCCACGTGATCAGTGCATGATAGCCACATGATCAGTGCATGATCAGTCACATGATACGTGTGTGATCAGCCACATGATCAGTGCAGGATAGCCACGTGATCATTTCATGATTAGTCACGTGATCTGTACATGATCAGTCACGTGATACGTGTGTGATCAGCCACCGGATCAGTGCGTGATGAGCCACGTATTCAGTGCATGATCAGCCACATGATCAGTGCATGATCTGTCACATGATTAGTGTATGATCATCCACGTGATCAGTGCATGGGCAGTCATGTGATCAGTGTATGATATAGATGTAATCAGTGCATAATCAGTCTCGTGATCAGTGCATGATAGCCACGTGATCAGTGCATGATCAGTCACCTGATGGGTGTATGATCATTCATGTGACCTGTACATGGTAGCTACATGAACATTGCATGATCAGCCACGTGAGTAGTGCACGATAGCCACGTGATCACTGCATGATCAGTCACGTAATCAGTGCATGATCAGTCATGTGACCAGTACATGGTAGCTGCGTGATTATTGCATGATCAGCCACGTGAGCAGTGCATGATAGCCACGTGATCAGTGCATGATCAGACACGAGATCAGTGTATGATCAGTCATGTGATCAGCGTATGATCAGCCACGTGATCAGTGCATGACCAGGCACGTGATCAGTGTATGATCAACCACGTGATCAGTGCACGATAGCCAGTTAATGAGTGCATGATAGCCAGATGATCAGTGCTTTATCAGTCACGTGATCAGTGTATGATCAGCCAAGTAATCAGTGCATGATAGCCAACTGATCATTGGATGATCAGTCACGTGATCAGTGCATGATCAGTCACGTGATCAGTGTATAATCAGCCACGTGATCAGTGCATGATCAGTCACGTGATCAGTGCATGATCAGTCACGTGATCAGTGGATGATCAGCCACGTGATCAGTGCATGATCAGCCACATGATCACTGCATGATGAATTACGTGATCAGTGCATGATCAGTCACTTGACCAGTATATGGTAGCTAGGTGATCATTGCATGATCAGCCACATGAGCCGTGCATGATAGCCACGAGATCAGTGCATGATCAGTCACGTGATCAGTGCATGATCACTCACGTGAACAGTGCATGATTAGTCAACTCATCAGTGCATGATCAATTACGTGACCAGTGCATGATCACTCACGTGACCAGGACATGGTAGCTACGTGATCATTGCATGAACAGCCACGTGAGCAGTGCATGATAGCCACGTGATCAGTGCATGATCTGTCACATGATCAGTGTATGATCATCCGGGTGAACAGTGCATGCTCAGTCACGTGATAAGGGCCTGCTGAGCTGCGTGAATACTGTCTGCTCATCTGCTTGACAATTGCCAACTGAGCTGTACGATTCCTGCCTGTCATCTCCTTGACAATTGCCACCTGTGCGGCATAATTCCTGCCTGCTCATCTACTTGATTATTGCCAGCTGAGCAGCATGATTTCTCAAAGCTGAGTTCCATGATTATAGCCTGCTGACTGATTCCTGCCTACTCAGCTCTTTGTTCATTGCCTGCAGATGCACACGATCAGTGTGTGACACCAAACATGATCAGCACATGATCAGTCACATGATCAATGCATGATAAGCCAGGTGATCAGTGAATGATCAATTACGTGATCAGTGCATGATCAGTCATGTGACCAGTACATGGTAGCTGCGTGATCATTGCATGATCAGCCACGTGAGCATTGCATGATAGCCACGTGATCAGTGCATGATGAGTCACGTGATCAGTGCATGGTCAGTCACGTGTTCAGGGCATGTTCAGCCACGTGATCAGTGCATGATCAATTACGTGATCAGTGCATGGTCACTCACGGGAGCAGTACATGGTAGCTACATGATCATTGCATGATCAGCCACGTGATCAGTTCATGATCAATTACGTGATCAGTGCATGATCAGTTACGTGAGCAGTGTATGATCAGCCATGTGATCAGTGCATGGTCAGACATGTGAACAGTGTATGATCAGCCACGTAATCAGTGCATGATATCCAAGTGATCAGTGCATGATCACTCACGTGATAAGTGTATGATCAGCCACGTGATCAGTGCATGATCCGTCACCTGATGGGTGTATGATTAGTCACCTGACCTGTACATGGTAGCTACATGATCATTGCATGATCAGCCACGTGAGTAGTGCATGATAGCCACGTGATCAGTGCATGATCAGTCACGTGTTCAGTGCATGATCAGTCATGTAATCTGTGCATGACCAGGCACGTGATCAGTGTATGACCAGCCAAGTGATCAGTGCATGATAGCCACCTGATCAGTGCATGATCAGCCACTTGATCAGTGCATAATCAGTCACGTGATCAGTGCATGGTCATTCACGTGATCAGTGCATGATCATCCAAGTGATCAGTGCATGTGAAGTCATGTAGTCAATGCATGATAGCGCCGTAATCAGTGCTCGATCAGTCCCGTGATGAGTGTATGATCAGCCAAGTGATCAGTGCAAGATAGCTACGTGATCAGTGCATGATCAGTCACATGATCAGTGCATGATCAGCCACGTCATCAGTGCATGATAGCCACGTGAGCAGTGCATACAATTAGGTGATCACTGCATGCGCAATCATGTGATCAGTGCATGAGAGCCACGTGATCAGTGCATGATCATTCACGTGATAGGTGTGTGATCAGCGACGTGAACAGTGCATGCTCAGAAACGTGATCAGGGCCTGCTGAGCTGCGTGATTACTGTCTGCTCATCTGCTTGACAATTGCCAGCTGAGCTGTAGGATTCCTGCCTGTCATCTCCTTGACAATTGCCACCTGTGCTGCATAATTCCTGCCTGCTCATCTACTTGATTATTGCCAGCTGAGCAGCATGATTTCTCAAAGCTGAGTTCCATGATTATAGCCTGCTGACTGATTCCTGCCTACTCAGCTCTTTGTTCATTGTCTCCAGATGCACATGATCAGCACATGATGAGTCACATGATGAATGCATGATAAGCCAGGTGATCAGTGCATGATCAATTACGTGATCAGTGCATGATCAGTCATGTGACCAGTACATGGTGGCTGCGTGATCACTGCATGATCAGCCACGTGAGCAGTGCATGATCAGTCACGTGTTCAGTGCATGATCAGCCACGTGATCAGTGCATGTTCAATTACGTGGTCAGTGCATGATCACTCACGGGACCATTACATGGTAGCTAGGTGATCATTGCATGATCAGCCACGTGATCAGTGCATGATCAATTACGTGATCAGTGCATGATCAGTTACGTGAGCAGTGTATGATCAGCCACGTGATCAGTGCATGATATCCAAGTGATCAGTGCATGATCAATCACGTGATCAGTGCATGATCACTCACGGGACCATTACATGGTAGCTAGGTGATCATTGCATGATCAGCCACCTGATCAGTGCATGATCAATTACGTGATCAGTGCATGATCAGTTACGTGAACAGTGTATGATTAGCCACGTGAACAGTGCATGCTCAGTCACGTGATCAGGGCCTGCTGAGCTGCGTGATTACTGTCTGCTCATCTGCTTGACAATTGCCAGCTGAGCTGCACGATTCCTGCCTGTCATCTGCTTGACAATTGCCAGCTGTGCTGCGTAATTCCTGCCTGCTCAGCTGCTTGATTATTGCCAGCTGAGCAGCATGATTCCTCACAGCTGAGTTCCATGATTATTGCCTGCTGACTGTATGATTCGTGCCTACTCAGCTCTTTGTTTATTGCCTCCAGAGGCACATGATCAGTGTATGATAGCAAACATGCTCAGCGCTCGATCAGTCACATGATCAGCGCCATTAAGTCACGTGATCACTACATGATAGTCATGTCATCAGTCCATGCTCAGTCACGGTATCAGTGCATGATCAGCCACGTGATCAGTGCATGATCTGTCACATGATTAGTGTATGATCATCCACGTGATCAGTGCATGGGCAGTCATGTGATCAGTGCATGATATAGACGTTATCAGTGCATAATAAGTCTCGTGATCAGTGCATGATAGCCACGTGATCAGTGCATGATCAGTCACCTGATGGGTGTATGATCATTCACGTGACCTGTACATGGTCGCTACATGATCATTGCATCATCAGCCACGTGAGTAGTGCACGATAGCCACGTGATCAATGCATGATCAGTCACGTGATCAGTGCATGATCAGTCATGTGACCAGTACATGGTAGCTGCGTGATCATCACATGATCAGCCACGTGAGCAGTGCATGATAGCCACGTGATCAGTGCATGATCAGACACGAGATCAGTGTATGATCAGTCATGTGATCAGTGTATGATCAGCCACGTGATCAGTGCATGACCAGGCACGTGATCAGTGTATGTCCAGCCAAGTGATCAGTGCATGATAGCCACGTGATCAGTGCATGATCAGTCATGTGATCAGTGCATGATCAGTTATATGATCAGTGTAGGATCAGCCACGTGATCAGTGCATGATCAGCCACATGATCAGTGCATGATCAATTACGTGATCAGTGCATGATCATTCACGTGACCAGTACATGGTAGCTACGTGATCATTGCATGAACAGCCGCGTGAGCAGTGCAAGATCAGCCACGTGATCAGTGCATGATCAGCCAGGTAATCAGTTCATGATAGCTATGTGATCAGATCATGATTTGTCACGTGATCTGTGCATGACCAGGCAGGTGATCAGTGTATGATCAGCCACGTGATCAGTGCATGATCCGTCACCTGATGGGTGTATGATCAGTCACCTGGCCTGTACATGGTAGCTACATGATCATTGCATGATCAGCCACGTGAGTAGTGCATGATAGCCACGTGATCAGTGCATGATCAGTCATGTAATCTGTGCATGACCAGGCACGTGATCAGTGTATGACCAGCCAAGTGATCAGTGCATGATAGCCACGTGATCAGTGCATGATCAGTCACGTGATCAGTGCATGATCAGTCACGTGATCAGTGGATGATCAGCCACGTGATCAGTGCATGATCAGCCACATGATCACTGCATGATGAATTACGTGATCAGTGCATGATCAGTCACTTGACCAGTATATGGTAGCTAGGTGATCATTGCATGATCAGCCACATGAGCCGTGCATGATAGCCACGAGATCAGTGCATGATCAGTCACGTGATCAGTGCATGATCACTCACGTGAACAGTGCATGATTAGTCAACTCATCAGTGCATGATCAATTACGTGACCAGTGCATGATCACTCACGTGACCAGGACATGGTAGCTACGTGATCATTGCATGAACAGCCACGTGAGCAGTGCATGATAGCCACGTGATCAGTGCATGATCTGTCACATGATCAGTGTATGATCATCCGGGTGAACAGTGCATGCTCAGTCACGTGATAAGGGCCTGCTGAGCTGCGTGAATACTGTCTGCTCATCTGCTTGACAATTGCCAACTGAGCTGTACGATTCCTGCCTGTCATCTCCTTGACAATTGCCACCTGTGCTGCATAATTCCTGCCTGCTCATCTACTTGATTATTGCCAGCTGAGCAGCATGATTTCTCAAAGCTGAGTTCCATGATTATAGCCTGCTGACTGATTCCTGCCTACTCAGCTCTTTGTTCATTGCCTGCAGATGCACACGATCAGTGTGTGACACCAAACATGATCAGCACATGATCAGTCACATGATCAATGCATGATAAGCCAGGTGATCAGTGAATGATCAATTACGTGATCAGTGCATGATCAGTCATGTGACCAGTACATGGTAGCTGCGTGATCATTGCATGATCAGCCACGTGAGCATTGCATGATAGCCACGTGATCAGTGCATGATGAGTCACGTGATCAGTGCATGGTCAGTCACGTGTTCAGGGCATGTTCAGCCACGTGATCAGTGCATGATCAATTACGTGATCAGTGCATGGTCACTCACGGGAGCAGTACATGGTAGCTACATGATCATTGCATGATCAGCCACGTGATCAGTTCATGATCAATTACGTGATCAGTGCATGATCAGTTACGTGAGCAGTGTATGATCAGCCATGTGATCAGTGCATGGTCAGACATGTGAACAGTGTATGATCAGCCACGTAATCAGTGCATGATATCCAAGTGATCAGTGCATGATCACTCACGTGATAAGTGTATGATCAGCCACGTGATCAGTGCATGATCCGTCACCTGATGGGTGTATGATTAGTCACCTGACCTGTACATGGTAGCTACATGATCATTGCATGATCAGCCACGTGAGTAGTGCATGATAGCCACGTGATCAGTGCATGATCAGTCACGTGTTCAGTGCATGATCAGTCATGTAATCTGTGCATGACCAGGCACGTGATCAGTGTATGACCAGCCAAGTGATCAGTGCATGATAGCCACCTGATCAGTGCATGATCAGCCACTTGATCAGTGCATAATCAGTCACGTGATCAGTGCATGGTCATTCACGTGATCAGTTCATGATCATCCAAGTGATCAGTGCATGTGAAGTCATGTAGTCAATGCATGATAGCGCCGTAATCAGTGCTCGATCAGTCCCGTGATGAGTGTATGATCAGCCAAGTGATCAGTGCAAGATAGCTACGTGATCAGTGCATGATCAGTCACATGATCAGTGCATGATCAGCCACGTCATCAGTGCATGATAGCCACGTGAGCAGTGCATACAATTACGTGATCACTGCATGCGCAATCATGTGATCAGTGCATGAGAGCCACGTGATCAGTGCATGATCATTCACGTGATAGGTGTGTGATCAGCGACGTGAACAGTGCATGCTCAGAAACGTGATCAGGGCCTGCTGAGCTGCGTGATTACTGTCTGCTCATCTGCTTGACAATTGCCAGCTGAGCTGTAGGATTCCTGCCTGTCATCTCCTTGACAATTGCCACCTGTGCTGCATAATTCCTGCCTGCTCATCTACTTGATTATTGCCAGCTGAGCAGCATGATTTCTCAAAGCTGAGTTCCATGATTATAGCCTGCTGACTGATTCCTGCCTACTCAGCTCTTTGTTCATTGTCTCCAGATGCACATGATCAGCACATGATGAGTCACATGATGAATGCATGATAAGCCAGGTGATCAGTGCATGATCAATTACGTGATCAGTGCATGATCAGTCATGTGACCAGTACATGGTGGCTGCGTGATCACTGCATGATCAGCCACGTGAGCAGTGCATGATCAGTCACGTGTTCAGTGCATGATCAGCCACGTGATCAGTGCATGTTCAATTACGTGGTCAGTGCATGATCACTCACGGGACCATTACATGGTAGCTAGGTGATCATTGCATGATCAGCCACGTGATCAGTGCATGATCAATTACGTGATCAGTGCATGATCAGTTACGTGAGCAGTGTATGATCAGCCACGTGATCAGTGCATGATATCCAAGTGATCAGTGCATGATCAATCACGTGATCAGTGCATGATCACTCACGGGACCATTACATGGTAGCTAGGTGATCATTGCATGATCAGCCACCTGATCAGTGCATGATCAATTACGTGATCAGTGCATGATCAGTTACGTGAACAGTGTATGATTAGCCACGTGAACAGTGCATGCTCAGTCACGTGATCAGGGCCTGCTGAGCTGCGTGATTACTGTCTGCTCATCTGCTTGACAATTGCCAGCTGAGCTGCACGATTCCTGCCTGTCATCTGCTTGACAATTGCCAGCTGTGCTGCGTAATTCCTGCCTGCTCAGCTGCTTGATTATTGCCAGCTGAGCAGCATGATTCCTCACAGCTGAGTTCCATGATTATTGCCTGCTGACTGTATGATTCGTGCCTACTCAGCTCTTTGTTTATTGCCTCCAGAGGCACATGATCAGTGTATGATAGCAAACATGCTCAGCGCTCGATCAGTCACATGATCAGCGCCATTAAGTCACGTGATCACTACATGATAGTCATGTCATCAGTCCATGCTCAGTCACGGTATCAGTGCATGATCAGCCACTTGATCAGTGCATGATCTGTCACATGATTAGTGTATGATCATCCACGTGATCAGTGCATGGGCAGTCATGTGATCAGTGCATGATATAGACGTTATCAGTGCATAATAAGTCTCGTGATCAGTGCATGATAGCCACGTGATCAGTGCATGATCAGTCACCTGATGGGTGTATGATCATTCACGTGACCTGTACATGGTCGCTACATGATCATTGCATCATCAGCCACGTGAGTAGTGCACGATAGCCACGTGATCAATGCATGATCAGTCACGTGATCAGTGCATGATCAGTCATGTGACCAGTACATGGTAGCTGCGTGATAATCTCATGATCAGCCACGTGAGCAGTGCATGATAGCCACGTGATCAGTGCATGATCAGACACAAGATCAGTGTATGATCAGTCATGTGATCAGTGTATGATCAGCCACGTGATCAGTGCATGACCAGGCACGTGATCAGTGTATGTCCAGCCAAGTGATCAGTGCATGATAGCCACGTGATCAGTGCATGATCAGTCATGTGATCAGTGCATGATCAGTTACGTGATCAGTGTATGATCAGCCACCTGATCAGTGCATGATCAGCCACATGATCAGTGCATGATCAATTACGTGATCAGTGCATGATCATTCACGTGACCAGTATATGGTAGCTACGTGATCATTGCATGAACAGCCGCGTGAGCAGTGCATGATCAGCCACGTGATCAGTGCATGATCAGCCAGGTGATCAGTTCATGATAGCTATGTGATCAGTTCATGATTTGTCACGTGATCTGTGCATGAACAGGCAGGTGATCAGTGTATGATCAGCCACGTGATCAGTGCATGATCCGTCACCTGATGGGTGTATGATCAGTCACCTGACCTGTACATGGTAGCTACATGATCATTGCATGATCAGCCACGTGAGTAGTGCATGATAGCCACGTGATCAGTGCATGATCAGTCACGTGTTCAGTGCATGATCAGTCATGTAATCTGTGCATGACCAGGCACGTGATCAGTGTATGACCAGCCAAGTGATCAGTGCATGATAGCCACGTGATCAGTGCATGATCAGTCACGTGATCACTGCATGATCAGTCACGTGATCAGTGGATGATCAGCCACGTGATCAGTGCATGATCAGCCACATGATCACTGCATGATGAATTACGAGATCAGTGCATGATCAGTCACTTGACCAGTATATGGTAGCTAGGTGATCATTGCATGATCAGCCACATGAGCCGTGCATGATAGCCACGAGATCAGTGCATGATCAGTCACGTGATCAGTGCATGATCACTCACGAGACCAGTACATGGTAGCTACCTGATCATTGCATGAACAGCCGGGTGAGCAGTGCATGATAGCCACGTGATCAGTGCATGATCTGTCACATGATCAGTGTATGATAATCCGGGTGATCAGTGCATGGGCAGTCATGTGATCAGTGCATGATATAGACGTGATCAGTGCATGATCAGTCTCGTGATCAGTGTATGATCAACCACGTGATCAGTGCACGATAGCCAGATGATCAGTGCATTATAAGTCACGTGATCAGTGTATGATCAGCCAAGTAATCAGTGCATGATAGCCAACTGATCAGTGGATGATCAGTCACGTGATCAGTGCATGATAGCCACGTGATCAGTGCATAATCAGTCACGTGATCAGTGCATGATCAGTCACGTGTTCAGTGCATGATCAGCCACGTGATCAGTGCATGATCACTCACGGGACCATTACATGGTAGCTAGGTGATCATTGCATGATCAGCCACGTGATCAGTGCATGATAAACTACGTGATCAGTTCATGATCAGCCACGTGATCAGTGCATGATCAGCCACGTGATCAGTGCATGATCAGCCACGTGATCAGTGCATGATCAGTCACGTGACCAGTACATGGTAGCTACGTGATCATTGCATGATCAGCCACGTGATCTGTGCATGATAGACACGTGATTAGTGTATGATAGACACGTGATCAGTGCATGATCAGTCACGTGATCAGTACATGATCAGCCACATGATCAGTGCATGACCAGGCACATGATCAGTGTATGACAGCCAAATAATCAGTGAATGATAGCCACGTGATCAGTGCATGATCAGCCACGTGATCTGTGCATGATAGCCACGTGATCAGTGCATGATCAGTCACATGATACGAGTGTTATCAGCCACGTGACCAGTGCATGATATCAGTGCATGATAGCCACGTGATCAGTGCATGATAGCCACATGATCAGTGCATGATCAGTCACATGATACGTGTGTGATCAGCCACATGATCAGTGCAGGATAGCCACGTGATCATTTCATGATTAGTCACGTGATCTGTACATGATCAGTCACGTGATACGTGTGTGATCAGCCACCGGATCAGTGCGTGATGAGCCACGTATTCAGTGCATGATCAGCCACATGATCAGTGCATGATCTGTCACATGATTAGTGTATGATCATCCACGTGATCAGTGCATGGGCAGTCATGTGATCAGTGTATGATATAGATGTAATCAGTGCATAATCAGTCTCGTGATCAGTGCATGATAGCCACGTGATCAGTGCATGATCAGTCACCTGATGGGTGTATGATCATTCATGTGACCTGTACATGGTAGCTACATGAACATTGCATGATCAGCCACGTGAGTAGTGCACGATAGCCACGTGATCACTGCATGATCAGTCACGTGATCAGTGCATGATCAGTCATGTGACCAGTACATGGTAGCTGCGTGATTATTGCATGATCAGCCACGTGAGCAGTGCATGATAGCCACGTGATTCAGTGCATGATCAGACACGAGATCAGTGTATGATCAGTCATGTGATCAGCGTATGATCAGCCACGTGATCAGTGCATGACCAGGCACGTGAATCCAGTGTATGTCCAGCCACGTGATCAGTGCATGATAGCCACGTGATCAGTGCATGATCAGTCACGTGATCAGTGGCATGATCAGTTACGTGATCAGTGTACGATCAGCCACGTGAATCAGTTGCATGATCAGCCACATGATCAGTGCATGATCACTCACGTGACCAGTATATGGTAGCTACGTGCTCATTGCATGAAACAGCCGCCGTGAGCAGTGGCATGATTAGCCACGTGATCAGTGCATGATCAGCCAGGTGATCAGTTCATGATAGCTGTGTGATCAGTTCATGATTTGTCACGTGATCTGTGCATGACCAGGCAGGTGATCAGTGTATGATCAGCCACGTGATCAGTGCATGATCCGTCACCTGATGGGTGTATGATCAAGTCACCTGACCGGTACATGGTAGCTACATGATCATTGCATGATCAAGCCACGTGAGTAGTGCATGATAGCCACGTGATCAGTGCATGATCAGTCACGTGTTCAGTGCATGATCAGTCATGTAATCTGTGCATGACCAGGCATGTGATCAGTGTATGACCAGCCAAGTGATCAGTGCATGATAGCCACGTGATCAGTGCATGATCAGTCACGTGATCAGTCCATGATCAGTCACGTGATCAGTGGTTGATCAGCCACGTGATCAGTGCATGATCAGCCACATGAACACTGCATGATGAATTACGTGATCAGTGCATGATCAGTCACTTGACCAGTATATGGTAGCTAGGTGATCATTGCATGATCAGCCACATGAGCCGTGCATGATAGCCACGAGATCAGTGCATGATCAGTCACGTGAACAGTGCATGATAAGTCAACTGATCAGTGCGTGATCAATTATGTGATTAGTGCATGATCACTCACGTGACCAGTACATGGTAAGCTACGTGATCATTGCATGAAAGCCGCGTGAGCCGTGCATGATAGCCACGGTGATCAGTGCGTGATCTGTCACATGATCAGTGTATGATCATCCGGGTGATCAGTGCATGGGCAGTCATGTGATCAGTGCATGATATAGACGTGATCAGTGCATGATCAGTCTCGTGATCAGTGTATGCTCAACCACGTGATCAGTGCACGATAGCCAGGTAAGAGTGCATGATAGCCAGATGATCAGTGTTTATCAGTCACGGTGATCAGTGTATGATCAGCCAAGTAATCAGTGCATGATAGCCAACTGATCATTGGATGATCAGTCACGTGATCAGTGCATGATCAGTCACGTGATCAGTGTATAATCAGCCACGTGATCAGTGCATGATCAGCCAAATGATCAGTACATGATCAGTCATGTGATTCAGTGGCATGGTCAGCCACGTGAATCAGTGCATGATCATCCACGTGATCAGTGCCATGTGGAGTCCATGTAGACAATGCATGATAGCGCCATGATCCGTGCACGATCAGTCCCGTGATGAGTTATGATCAGCCCAAGTGATCAGTGCAAGATAGCTACGTGATCAGTGCATGATCAGCCACGTGATCAGTGCATGACCAGGCACGTGATCAGTGTATGACCAGCCAAGTGATCAGTGCATGATAGCCACGTGATCAGTGCATGATCAGTCACGTGATCAGTGCATGATCAGTCACGTGATCAGTGCATGATCAGGCCACATGATCAGTGGCATGAATAGCCACGTGATCAGTGCATGATCAGTCACCTGATGGGTGTATGATCATTCACGTGACCGGTACATGGTAGCTATAAGATCAGTGTATGACCAGCCATGTGATAAGTGCATGAGAGCCACGTGATCAGTGCATGATTAGACACGTGATCAGTGCATGTTATCCACGTGATCAGTGCATGATGAGTCTCGTGAACAGTGCATGATCAGTCACGTGATCAGTGCATGATCAGCCACGTGATTAGTGCATGATCAGTCACGTGACCAGTATATGGTAGCTACGTGATCATTGCATGATCAGCCATGTTATCTGTGCATGATAGCCACGTTATCACTGCATGATAACCACGTGATCAGTGCATGATCAGTCACGTTTTCAGTGCATGATCAGCCACGTGATCAGTGCATGACAAGGCACGTGATCAGTATGACCAGCCAAGTGATCAGTGCATGATAGCCACGTGATCAGTGCATGATCAGTCACGTGATCAGTGCATGATCAGTCACGTGATCAGTGTTATGATCAGCCACGTGATCAGTGCATGATCAGCCACATGACCAGTACATGGTAGCTACGTGATCATTGGCAGATCAGCCACGTGAGCAGTGCATGATAGCCACGTGATCAGTGCATGATCAGCCACGTGATCAGTGCATAATCAGTCACGTGATCAGTGCATGTCATTCACCGTGATCAGTGGCGATCATCCACGTGATCAGTGCATGTGAAGTCATGTAGTCAACGCATGATAGCGCCGTAATCAGTGCTCGATCAGTCCCGTGATGAGTGTATGATCAGCCAAGTGATCAGTGCAAGATAGCTACGTGATCAGTGCATGATCAGTCACATGATCAGTGCATGATCAGCCACGTCATCAGTGCATGATAGCCACGTGAGCAGTGCATACAATTACTGATCAACGCTTTTCTGAGCATGCACTGTTCACAGTCGCTGATCACACACCTATCCGTGTAGACATGCAGTGATCACGTGGCCTCTGCACTGATCACAATGATTGCTCATTGCAGTGATCAGCGT
>NW_020190375.1:0-42316 GCF_002263795.3 Bos taurus
ACGTGTTTATCATACGGTGATCACAGGACTGAGAGGCGCTGATCACGTGACTGTGCCATCAGTGATCACGTGGCTGAGCAGGCACTGATATCGTGACTGAGCATGCACTGATCATGTGCCGGGAGCCGCGGAGGCATTCCACTCTGGACAAAGGTCATGAGGAAGGAAGGCTCGGGCAATACGCCAAATGCCAGGGGATCGAGCCTTCAGCGAGTCCACACCGCGAATTTCAGTCCGAGCCATCTCCCCCCCAAAAAACATACCGGAGTCTGACCCCTGACCTGTATTGCTTTGTGCTCTCCACCTCCTGATTTACAGACTGGGGGCTGTCCCCACCATCCATCGCTCGTTCTTCTCTGTCAAAGAGTTAACTTACAGCTTCCAATTCCATAAAGTCCTTGTCATTCTTCCCTTTAACTTTCCAGCTGAGTCTCCCAATCTGGAGCGCAGGAACCACACGCACGCTTTACTAATTATGCCTGGGCTGCTAAGAACGCACTCGAGAAGGTGTCTAGGGTGAGGCACCTTTCGCTATTCCGAGAGGGCGCCTGCGGCCTACGTAAGAATGGTGGCAAAACTTCTTGTCTCGGAAGTTTCGAATGGTCTTAACCCGGTCTTGTATACACCAAACGGGCTTAACCCTCAGTCTCTTTCTCTCCACCGGAATTTGTCCTACCTGAGGCTCTCCATGCAATAACTATGGTATACATTAGACATTCTCTGCATTATGCCATATAAATATCGATCGGCCTAAGGCCACCTCTCCTTCGAATACCACTGGATGGCAGTTGGGGCTGCGGTCCCGCGGGCCAGGTGGGCGAAACGCGACACCAGGGACCACAAGGAGGGCAATACTCAAAGACGCTTGAGCAGACACGGAACCACGCAAACAGCAGGACAAATAACGCATGGAGCTCAGCAGTGACGAGATCAATGGACTGGCATCAAACTGGCAATAAGATCAAGCACCGTGAACCAAGCGCAGCGAATCACAAACGCAAGCTTCCAGACTGGCAATTGTCAAGCCCAGATCAGCCGACAGGAATCACGCAGCTCAGCTGGCATAGTCATGCAGAATGAGCTGGCAGAGAATCCGCAGCCCCAGCAGGCCCTGATCCGTGACTCTGCAAGGCACTATCACGTGCTATTCAATGCATGATCACGTGACTGCGACAATGCCAACCTGAATGACGTGGATGTTCGGGCACTGATCACGTGTTTATCAGCCAGTGATCAGCTGACTGACAGGCCGCTGATCAGGGGACCTGTGCACCGCACTGATCAGGTGGCTGATCAGGAACTGAACACCTGACCGCGCATGCAGTGATCACTGGCTGGTCGTTCACCTGATCACGTGTTTATCATACGGTGATCACGTGACTGGAGAGGCGCTGATCACGTGACTGTGCCGTCAGTGATCACGTGGCTGAGCAGGCACTGATATCGTGACTGAGCATGCACTGATCATGTGCCGGGAGCCGGGGAGGCATTTCCACTCTGGACAAAGGTCATGAGGAAGGAGCTCGGCAAACGCCAAATGCGGGATCGAGCCTCAGGAGTCCACCCGGATATTCTCGAGCATCTCCCCCCCAAAAAAACCGGAGTCTGCCTACTGTATTGCTTTGTGCTCTCACCTGTGATTTCACTGGGGGGCTGTCCCCCACCACCGATCTCGATCTCTTGCTGTCAAAGGAGTTAACTTACAGCGCTCCAATCATAAAGTTCCTTCGTCATTCTTCCCTTTAACTTCCAGCTGAGTCTCCATATGGACAGCGCGGAACCCACCACGCTTACTTCATTGTGCCTGGGCCTGCTAACGACCCACTCGAGAAGGTGTCTAGAGTGGAGGGCTACCATTTCGGTATTTCGAGAGGGCGCCTGCGGCCTATCCGTAAGTGGTGCAAATTGCTTGTCTTGAAGTTTGATTGGTCTTACCGCGTAATACCAAGCTACTCAGTCTGCTTTCTCCACCGAATTTTCCCATTCTGAGCTCTCCTCATACCTATGGTACTGACCATCCTCTGATTAGCAATAATAGTGCGGACTAGGCAATCTCTCCTTCGAATACCTCGGATCATTGGGGTCTGGCTCCCGGTCAGGTGGCGACGACCGAACAGGACCTCAGGAGGCAATACTCAAAGAGCTGAGCAGACACGAACCACGCAATCAGCAGCAATAAGCATGGAGCTCAGCAGTGACGAATCATGCTGCTCAACTGCAATAATCAAGCACGTGACAGGCAGGAATCACGCAGCTCAGCTGGCAATTGTCAAGCAGATGAGCCGACAGGAATCACGCAGCCTCAGCTGGCAATATCATGCAGATGAGCCGGCAGGAATCACGAGCTCAGCAGGCCCTGATCACGTGACGCTGGCAGGCACTGATCACTGGCTAATCATGCACTGATCACGTGCTATCATGCACTTATTACATGGCTGGTCATACACTGATCACATCCTAACCATGTACCGGTCACGTGAATGATCATACACACAGCAGGTGACTGATCATGCACTGATCACGTGGCTATCATGCACTGACCACGAGACTGAAAATGCATGATCACGTCTAATCATGCACTGATCACATTGACTGCCCATGCACTGATCACGTGGATGATCATACACTAATCATGTGACAGATCATGCACTGATCACGTGGCTGATCATGCACTGAACCGTGACTGAGCATGGACTGATCACGTGACTATCATGTATGATCACGTGACTTAATGGCGCTGATCATGTGACTGATCATGCGCTGATCATGGTTTGCTATCAGACACTGATCATGTGCCTCTGGAGGCAATAAACAAAAGCTGAGTAGCACGAATCAAACAGTAGCAGCCAATAATCATGGAACTCAGCTGTGAGGAATCATGCTGCTCAGCTGGCAATAATCAAGCAGCTGAGCAGCAGGAATTACGCAGCACAGCGGGCAATGTCAAGCAGATGAGCAGACAGTAATCACGCAGCTCAGCAGGCCCTGATCACGTGACTGAGCATGCACTGTTCACGTGGCTGATCATACACTGATCACGTGATTGATCATGCCCTGATCACTTGGATATCATGCACTGATCACGTGGTTGATCTTACACCGTTCACGTGTCTCATGCACTGATCACGTGGCTGATCATACACTGCTCACGTAACTGATCATGCACTGATCACGTGGCTATCATGCACTGATCACGTGACTGATCATTCACTGATTACGTGACTGACCATGCACTGATCACGTGACTGATCATGCACTGATGAGTTGGCAATCATGCACTGATTACTTGGCTGATCATACACTGATCACGTGACTGATAATGCCCTGATCCTGCACTCATTACCTGGCTATCGTGCACTGATCACGTGGTTGATCATACACTGATCACGAGACTGATTTTGCACTGATCACATCTGTATAATGCACTGATCACCTGACTGCCCATGCACTGATCACGTGGTTAAACATACACTGATCATGTCACAGATCATGCAGTGATCACGCGGCTATCATGCACTTATTACATGGCTGGTCATACACTGATCATATCCTACCATGTACCGGTCACGTGAATGATCATACACACAGCAGGTGACTGATCATGCACTGATCACGTGGCTATCATGCACTGACCACGAGACTGAAAATGCACTGTTCACGTCTAATCATGCACTGATCACATGACTGCCCATGCACTGATCACGCGGATGATCATACACTAATCATGTGACAGATCATGCACTGATACCGTGACTGAGCATGGACTGATCACATGACTATCATGTAGTGATCACGTGACTTAATGGCGCTGATCATGTGACTGATCATGCGCTGATCATGTTTGCTATCAGACACTGATCATGTGCCTCTGGAGGCAATAAACAAAGAGCTGAGTAGGCACGAATCAAACAGTCAGCAGGCAATAATCATGGAACTCAGCTGTGAGGAATCATGCTGCTCAGCTGTCAATAATCAAGCAGCTGAGCAGGCAGGAATTACGCAGCACAGCGGGCAATTGTCAAGCAGATGAGCAGACAGTAATCACGCAGCTCAGCAGGCCCTGATCACGTGACTGAGCATGCACTGTTCACGTGGCTGATCATACACTGATCACGTGATTGATCATGCCCTGATCACTTGGATATCATGCACTGATCACGTGGTTGATCTTACACCGTTCACGTGTCTGGCCATGCACTGATCACGTGGCTGATCATACACTGCTCATGTAACTGATCATGCACTGATCACGTGGCTATCATGCACTGATCACGTGACTGATCATTCACTGATTACGTGACTGACCATGCACTGATCACGTGACTGATCATGCACTGATAAGTTGGCAATCATGCACTGATTACTTGGCTGATCATACACTGATCACGTGACTGATAATGACCTGATCCTGCACTCATTACCTGGCTATCGTGCACTGATCACGTGGTTGATCATACACTGATCACGAGACTGATTTTGCACTGATCACATCTGTATAATGCACTGATCACCTGACTGCCCATGCACTGATCACGTGGATAAACATACACTGATCATGTCACAGATCATGCAGTGATCACGCGGCTATCATGCACTGCTCACGTGGCTGATCATGCAATGATCACGTAGCTACCATGTACTGGTCACGTGAGTGATCATGCACTGATCACGTAATTGATCATACACTGATCAGGTGACTTATCATGCACTGTTCACGAGACTGATCATGCACTGATCACGTGGATATCATGCACTGATCACGTGTTTGATCATACACTGTTCACGTGTCTGACCATGCACTGCTCACGTGGCTGATCATTCACTGTTCACGTAACTGATCATGCACTGATCACCAGGATATCATGCACTGATCACGTGTTTGAACATGCACCGTTCACGTGTCTGACCATGCAGTGCTCACATGATGATCATACACTGTTCACGTAACTGATCATGCACTGATCACGTGGATATCATGCACTGATCACGTGGCTGAACATGCACTGTTCACGTGGCTTATGACACACCTGGTCACGTGACTAATCATGCACTGATCACGTGGCACTCATGCACTGATCACGTGCCTGATCATATTCTGCTCACGTAACTGATCATGCACACATCAGGTGGCTATCATGCACTTCTCACCTGGCTGGTCATGCAATGTTCACGTAGATACCATATACTGGTCACGTGACTGATCATGCACAGATCACGTAAATGATCATGCACTGTTCACGTGACTGATCATGTACTGATCACATGACTGATCACGCACTGATCACGTGGCTATCATGCACTGATCACGTGCCTGGTCATGCACAGATTACATGACTGATCATGCACTGATCAGGTCACTGATCATGCACTGATCACGTGGCTATCAAGCACTACTTCACGTGCTGATCATGCAATGATCATGTAGCTACCATGTACCGGTCACGTGACTGATCATACACCCATCAGGTGACTGATCATGCACTGATCACGTGGCTATCATGCCACTGATCATGTGGCTGATCATACACTGATCACCGGCCTGGTCATGCACAGATCACAGTGACTAATCATGAACTGATCACGTAGCAATCATTCACTGATCACCTGGCTGATCATGCAGTGATCACGTGGCTATCATGCACTGCTCACGTGGCTGATCATGCAGTGATCACACAGCTACCATGTACTGGTCACATGACTGATCATGCACGATCACGTAATTGATCATGCTCTGATCAACCTGGCTTATCATGCATTCATCATGTGACTGATCATGTTCTGATCATGTTTGGTGTCACACACTGATCATGTGCATCTGGAGGCAATGAACAAAGAGCTGAGTAGGCAGGAATCAGTCCGCAGGCTATTAATCATGGAACTCAGCTCTTGACAAATCATGCCTGCTCAGCTGCAATAATCAAGTAGATGAGCAGGCAGGAATTATGCAGCACAGGTGGCAATAGTCAAGGAGATGACAGGCAGAATCATACAGCTCAGCTGGCAATTGTCAAGCACATGAGCAGACAGTAATCACGCAGCTCAGCATGCCCTGATCACGTGACTGAGCATGCACTGTTCACGTCGCTGATCACACACCAATCACGTGAATGATCATGCACTGATCACGTGGCTCTAATGCACTGATCACGTGATTGCGCATGCACTGATCACGTAATTGTATGCACTGCTCACGTGGCTATCATGCACTGATCATGTGACTGATCATGCACTGATCACGTCTAATCATGCACTGATCACATGACTGCCCATGCACTGATCACATGGTGATCATACACTAATTCATGTGACCAGATCATGCACTGATCACGTGGCTGATCATGCACTGATACCGTGACTGAGCATGGACTGATCACATGACTATCATGTAGTATCACTGGTGACTAATGGCGCTGATCATTGACTGATCATGCGCTGATCATGTTTGCTATCAGACACTGATCATGTGCCTCTGGAGGGCAATAAACAAAGAGCTGCAGCTAGGCACGAATCAAACAGTCAGCAGGCAATAATCATGGAACTCAGCTGTGAGGAATCATGCTGCTCAGCTGGCAATAATCAAGCAGCTGAGCAGGCAGGAATTACGCAGCACAGCTGGCAATTGTCAAGCAGATGACAGGCAGGAATCGTGCAGCTCAGCTGGCAATTGTCAAGCAGATGAGCAGACAGTAATCACGAAGCTCAGCAGGCCCTGATCACGTGACTGAGCATGACTGTTCACGTGGCTGATCATACACTGATCAAGTGATTGATCATGCTGATCACGATCATGCTGACTGGTGATACATCATGCACTGATCACTGGTTGATCTTACACTGTTCACGTGTCTGGCCATGCACTGATCACGTGGCTGATCATACACTGCTCACTAACTGATCATGCACTGATCACGTGGCTATCATGCACTGATCACGTGGACTGATCATGCACTGATTACGTGACTGACCATGCACTGATCACGTGACTGATCATGCACTGATGATTGGCAATCATGATATTCTGATCATATACTGTCATGTGACTGATAATGCCCTGATCCTGCATCATTACCTGGCTATCGTGCACTGATCACGTGGTTGATCATACACTGATCACGAACTGATTTTTGCACTGATCACATCTGTATAATGCACTGATCACCTGACTGCCCATGCACTGATCACGTGGATAAACATACACTGATCATGTCACAGATCATGCTGTGATCACGCGGCTATCATGCACTGCTCACGTGGCTGATCATGCAATGATCACGTAGCTACCATGTACTGGTCACGTGAGTGATCATGCACTGATCACGTAATTGATCATACACTGATCAGGTGACTATCATGCACTGTTCACAATATGGATCATGCACTGATCACGTGGATATCATGCACTGATCACGTGTTTGAACATGCACCGTTCACGTGTCTGACCATGCAGTGCTCACATGGCTGATCATACACTGTTCACGTAACTGATCATGCACTGATCACGTGGATATCATGCACTGATCACGTGGCTGAACATGCACTGTCAGTGGCTTATGACACACCTGTCACGTGACTGATCATGCACTGAATCACGTGGCAATCATGCACTGATCACGTGGCTGATCATGCCAATGATCACGTAGCTACCATGTACTGGTCACGTGAGTGATCATGCTCTGATCACGTAATTGATCATACACTGATCAGGTGACTTATCATGCACTGTTCACGAGACTGATCATGCACTGATCACGTGGATATCATGCACTGATCACGTGTTTGATCATACACTGTTCACGTGTCTGACCATGCACTGCTCACGTGGCTGATCATTCACTGTTCACGTAACTGATCATGCACTGATCACCAGGATATCATGCACTGATCACGTGTTTGAACATGCACCGTTCACGTGTCTGACCATGCAGTGCTCACATGGATGATCATACACTGTTCACGTAACTGATCATGCACTGATCACGTGGATATCATGCACTGATCACGTGGCTGAACATGCACTGTTCACGTGGCTTATGACACACCTGTCACGTGACTAATCATGCACTGATCACGTGGCACTCATGCACTGATCACGTGCCTGATCATATTCTGCTCACGTAACTGATCATGCACACATCAGGTGGCTATCATGCACTTCTCACCTGGCTGGTCATGCAATGTTCACGTAGATACCATATACTGGTCACGTGACTGATCATGCACAGATCACGTAAATGATCATGCACTGTTCACGTGACTGATCATGTATGATCACGTGACTGATCACGCACTGATCACGTGGCTATCATGCACTGATCACGTGCCTGGTCATGCACAGATTACATGACTGATCATGCACTGATCAGGTCACTGATCATGCACTGATCACGTGGCTATCAAGCACTACTCACGTGGCTGATCATGCAATGATCATGTAGCTACCATGTACCGGTCACGTGACTGATCATACACCCCATCAGGTGACTGATCATGCACTGATCAGTGGCTATCATGCACTGATCATGTGGCTGATCATACACTGATCACCTGCCTGGTCATGCACAGATCACGTGACTAATCATGAACTGATCACGTAGCAATCATTCACTGATCACCTGGCTGATCATGCAGTGATCACGTGGCTATCATGCACTGCTCACGTGGCTGATCATGCAGTGATCACACAGCTACCATGTACTGGTCACATGACTGATCATGCACTGATCACGTAATTGATCATGCTCTGATCACCTGGCTTATCATGCATTCATCATGTGACTGATCATGTTCTGATCATGTTTGGTGTCACACACTGATCATGTGCATCTGGAGGCAATGAACAAAGAGCTGAGTAGGCAGGAATCAGTCCGCAGGCTATAATCATGGAACTCAGCTCTGACAAATCATGCTGCTCAGCTGGCAATAATCAAGTAGATGAGCAGGCAGGAATTATGCAGCACAGGTGGCAATAGTCAAGGAGATGACAGGCAGGAATCATACAGCTCAGCTGGCAATTGTCAAGCACATGAGCAGACAGTAATCACGCAGCTCAGCATGCCCTGATCACGTGACTGAGCATGCACTGTTCACGTCGCTGATCAAACACCAATCACGTGAATGATCATGCACTGATCACGTGGCTCTAATGCACTGATCACGTGATTGCGCCATGCACTGATCACGTAATTGTATGCACTGCTCACGTGGCTATCATGCACTGATCATGTGACCTGATCATGCACTGATCACGTCTAATCATGCACCTGATCACATGACTGCCCATGCACTGATCACATGGATGATCATACACTAATCATGTGACAGATCATGCACTGATCACGTGGCTGATCATGCACTGATACCGTGACTGAGCATGGACTGATCACATGACTATCATGTAGTGATCACGTGACTTAATGGCGCTGATCATGTGACTGATCATGCGCTGATCATGTTTGCTATCAGACACTGATCATGTGCCTCTGGAGGCAATAAACAAAGAGCTGAGTAGGCACGAATCAAACAGTCAGCAGGCAATAATCATGGAACTCAGCTGTGAGGAATCATGCTGCTCAGCTGGCAATAATCAAGCAGCTGAGCAGGCAGGAATTACGCAGCACAGCTGGCAATTGTCAAGCAGATGACAGGCAGGAATCGTGCAGCTCAGCTGGCAATTGTCAAGCAGATGAGCAGACAGTAATCACGAAGCTCAGCAGGCCCTGATCACGTGACTGAGCATGCACTGTTCACGTGGCTGATCATACACTGATCACGTGATTGATCATGCCCTGATCACTTGGATATCATGCACTGATCACGTGGTTGATCTTACACTGTTCACGTGTCTGGCCATGCACTGATCACGTGGCTGATCATACACTGCTCACGTAACTGATCATGCACTGATCACGTGGCTATCATGCACTGATCACGTGACTGATCATGCACTGATTACGTGACTGACCATGCACTGATCACGTGACTGATCATGCACTGATGAGTTGGCAATCATGCACTGATTACTTGGCTGATCATATACTGATCACGTGACTGATAATGCCCTGATCCTGCACTCATTACCTGGCTATCGTGCACTGATCACGTGGTTGATCATACACTGATCACGAGACTGATTTTGCACTGATCACATCTGTATAATGCACTGATCACCTGACTGCCCATGCACTGATCACGTGGATAAACATACACTGATCATGTCACAGATCATGCTGTGATCACGCGGCTATCATGCACTGCTCACGTGGCTGATCATGCAATGATCACGTAGCTACCATGTACTGGTCACGTGAGTGATCATGCACTGATCACGTAATTGATCATACACTGATCAGGTGACTTATCATGCACTGTTCACAATACTGATCATGCACTGATCACGTGGATATCATGCACTGATCACGTGTTTGAACATGCACCGTTCACGTGTCTGACCATGCAGTGCTCACATGGCTGATCATACACTGTTCACGTAACTGATCATGCACTGATCACGTGGATATCATGCACTGATCACGTGGCTGAACATGCACTGTTCACGTGGCTTATGACACACCTGTCACGTGACTGATCATGCACTGATCACGTGGCAATCATGCACTGATCACGTGGCTGATCATGCAATGATCACGTAGCTACCATGTACTGGTCACGTGACTGATCATGCACTGATCACGTAATTGATCATGCACTGATCACATGGCTGATCATGCACTGAACACGTGAATAATCATGCACTGATCACGTGACTGATCATGCACTGATCACGTGGCTATCATGCACTGCTCACTTGGCTGATCATGCAATGATCCCGCAGCTACCATGTACTGGTCACGTGACTGATCATGCACTGATGACGTAATTGATCATGCACTGATCATGTGGCTGATCATGCACTGATCAAGTGACTGATCATGCACTGATCACGTGACTGATCATGCACTGATCACGTGGCTATCATGCACTGATCACTTGGCTGGTCATACACTGATCACGCAGCTACCATGTACTCTCACGTGACTGATCATGCACTGATGACGTAATTGATCATGCACTGATCATGTGGCTGATCATGCACTGATCACGTGACTGATCATGCACTGATCACGTGGCTGATCATGCACTGATGAGTTGGCAATCATGCACTGTTTACTTGGCTGATCATACACTGATCACGTGACTGATAATGCACTGATCATCTGGCTATCGTGCACTCATTACCTGGCTATTGTGCACTGATCACGTGGTTGATCATACACTGATCACGAGACTGATCTTGCACTGATCACGTCTGTATCATGCACTGATCACCTGACTGCCCATGCACTGATCACGTGGATAAACATACACTGATCATGTCACAGATCATGCAGTGATCACGCGGCTATCAGGCACTGCTCACGTGGCTGATCATGCAATGATCACGTAGCTACCATGTACTGGTCACGTGAGTGATCATGCACTGATCACGTAATTGATCATACACTGATCAGGTGACTTATCATGCACTGTTCACGAGACTGATCATGCACCGATCACGTGGCTGATCATGCACTGATCACGTAATTGATCATGCACTTATCATTTGGCTGATCATGCACTGATCACGTGGCTGATCATACACTGATCACGTGACTGATCATGCACTGATCACATAATTGATCCTGCACTGATCACATGGCTCATCACGCACTCATCCGGTGGCTGATCACACACGTATCACGTGACTGATCATGTACAGATCACGTGAATAATGATGAAGTGATCACGTGGCTATCCTGCACTGATCACCTGGATATCATGCACTGATCATGTGGCTGATCACACACGTATCACGTGACTGATCATGCACTGATCACGTGGCTATCATGCACTGATCACGTGGCTATCATGCACTGATCACGTGACTGCGCATGCACTGATGACGTGGCTGATCGGGCACTGATCACATGGCTCATCATGCACTGATCACGTGTTTATCAGGTAATGATCAGTGACTGTCAGGCGCTGATCAGGGGACTGTGCACGCACTGATCACGTGGCTATCATGTACTGATCACGTGACTGCGCATGCACTGATGACGTGGCTGCTCGGGCACTGATCACGTGTTTATCAGGCAGTGATCAGTGACTGACAGGCGCTGATCAGGGGACTGTGCACGCACTGATCAGGTGGCTGATCAGGAACTGACCACCTGACCTCGCATGCATTGATCACGTGGCTGGTCGTTCACTGATCACGTGTTTATCATACGGTGATCCCGTGACTGAGAGGCGCTGATCACGTGACTGTGCCATCAGTGATCACGTGGCTGAGCAGGCACTGATATCGTGACTGAGCATGCACTGATCATGTGCCGGGAGCCGGGGAGGCATTCCACTCTGGACAAAGGTCATGAGGAAGGAGGCTCGGCATACGCAAATGCGGGATCGAGCCTCAGGAGTCCACCCGGATATTCTCGAGCATCTCCCCCCCAAAAAAACCGGAGTCTGCCTACTGTATTGCTTTGTGCTCTCACCTGTGATTTCACTGGGTCTGTCCCCCACCACCATCTCGCTCTCTCTGTCAAAGGGTTAACTTACAGCTCCAATTCATAAAGTTCCTTGTCATTCTTCCCTTTAACCTCCAGCTGAGTCTCCATCTGGAGCGCAGAACCCACCACGCTTACTAATTATGCCTGGCCTGCTAAGACCCACTCGAGAAGGTGTCTAGGGTGAGGCACCTTTCGCTATTCGAGAGGGCGCCTGTGGCCTACGTAAGTGGTGCAAACTTCTTGTCTTGAAGTTTGATTGGTCTTCCGCGTAAACCAAGCTACTCAGTCTCTTTTCTCCACCGAATTTTCCTACTGAGCTCTCCTCATAGTATTATTCTTGACATCTCTGATTAGCATATAAATAGTCGCCTAGGCCATCTCTCCTTCGAATACCCTGGATCAGTTGGGGCTGGTCCCCGGCAGGTGGCGACCGAACAGGGACCTCAGGAGGCAATACTCAAAGAGCTGAGCAGACACGAACCACGCAATCAGCAGGCAATAAGCATGGAGCTCAGCAGTGACGAATCATGCTGCTCAACTGGCAATAATCAAGCACGTGACCAGGCAGGAATCACGCAGCTCAGCTGGCAATTGTCAAGCAGATGAGCTGGCAGGAATCACGCAGCTCAGCTGGCAATTGTCATGCAGATGAGCCGGCAGGAATCACGCAGCTCAGCAGGCCCTGATCACGTGACTCTGCAGGCACTGACCACGTGGCTGATCAAGTCCAGATCACGTGACTGAGCATGCACTGATCACGTGGCTATCATGCACTGATGACGTGACTGGGCATGCACTGATGACGTGGCTGATCAGGCACTGATCACATGGCTCATCATGCACTGATCACGTGTTTATCAGGCAATGATCAGTGACTGACAGGCGCTGATCATGGGACTGTGCACGCACTGATCACGTGGCTATCATGCACTGATCACGTGACTGCGCATGCACTGATGCCGTGGCTCTTCGGGCACTGATCACGTGTTTATCAGGCAGTGATCAGTGACTGACAGGCGCTGATCAGGGGACTGTGCACCCACTGATCAGGTGGCTGATCAGGAACTGACCGCCTGACCGCGCATGCAGTGATCACGTGGCTGGTCGTTCACTGATCACGTGTTTATCATACGGTGATCACAGGACTGAGAGGCGCTGATCACGTGACTGTGCCATCAGTGATCACGTGGCTGAGCAGGCACTGATATCGTGACTGAGCATGCACTGATCATGTGCCGGGAGCCGCGGAGGCATTCCACTCTGGACAAAGGTCATGAGGAAGGAGGCTCGGCATACGCAAATGCGGGATCGAGCCTCAGGAGTCCACCCGGATATTCTCGAGCATCTCCCCCCCAAAAAAAACCGGAGTCTGCCTACTGTATTGCTTTGTGCTCTCACCTGTGATTTCACTGGGGGCTGTCCCCCACCACCATCTCGCTCTCTCTGTCAAAGAGTTAACTTACAGCTCCAATTCATAAAGTTCCTTGTCATTCTTCCCTTTAACTTCCAGCTGAGTCTCCATCTGGAGCGCGGAACCCACCACGCTTACTAATTATGCCTGGGCTGCTAAGACCCACTCGAGAAGGTGTCTAGGGTGAGGCACCTTTCGCTATTCGAGAGGGCGCCTGCGGCCTACGTAAGTGGTGCAAACTTCTTGTCTTGAAGTTTGATTGGTCTTCCGCGTAAACCAAGCTACTCAGTCTCTTTTCTCCACCGAATTTTCCTACTGAGCTCTCCTCATACTATTATTCTTGACATCTCTGATTAGCATATAAATAGTCGCCTAGGCCATCTCTCCTTCGAATACCCTGGATCAGTTGGGGCTGGTCCCCGGCAGGTGGCGACCGAACAGGGACCTCAGGAGGCAATACTCAAAGAGCTGAGCAGACACGAACCACGCAATCAGCAGGCAATAAGCATGGAGCTCAGCAGTGACGAGTCATGCTGCTCAACTGGCAATAATCAAGCACGTGACCAGGCAGGAATCACGCAGCTCAGCTGGCAATTGTCAAGCAGATGAGCCGACAGGAATCACGCAGCTCAGCTGGCAATAGTCATGCAGATGAGCCGGCAGGAATCACGCAGCTCAGCAGGCCCTGATCTCGTGACTCTGCAGGCACTGATCACGTGGCTGATCAAGTCCAGATCACGTGACTGCGCATGCACTGATGACGTGGCTGTTCGGGCACTGATCACGTGTTTATCAGGCAGTGATCAGTGACTGACAGGCGCTGATCAGGGGACTGTGCACGCACTGATCAGGTGGCTGTTCAGGAACTGAACACCTGACCGCGCATGCAGTGATCACGTGGCTGGTCGTTCACTGATCACGTGTTTATCATACGGTGATCACGTGACTGAGAGGCGCTGATCACGTGACTGTGCCGTCAGTGATCACGTGGCTGAGCAGGCACTGATATCGTGACTGAGCATGCACTGATCATGTGCCGGGATCCTGGGAGGCATTCCACTCTGGACAAAGGTCATGAGGAAGGAGGCTCGGCAAACGCAAATGCGGGATCGAGCCTCAGGAGTCCACCCGGATATTCTCGAGCATCTCCCCCCAAAAAAACCGGAGTCTGCCTACTGTATTGCTTTATGCTCTCACCTGTGATTTCACTGGGGGCTGTCCCCCACCACCATCTCGATCTCTCTGTCAAAAAGTTAACTTACAGCTCCAATTCATAAAGTTCCTTGTCATTCTTCCCTTTAACTTCCAGCTGAGTCTCCATCTGGAGCGCGCAACCCACCACGCTTACTTATTATGCCTGGGCTGCTAAGACCCACTCGAGAAGGTGTCTAGAGTGAGGCACCTTTCGCTATTTGAGAGGGCGCCTGCGGCCTACGTAAGTGGTGCAAACTTCTTGTCTTGAAGTTTGATTGGTCTTCCGCGTAAACCAAGCTACTCAGTCTCTTTTCTCCACCGAATTTTCCATTCTGAGCTCTCCTCATACCACTATTCTTGACATCTCTGATTAGCATATAAATAGTCGACTAGGCCATCTCTCCTTCGAATACCCTGGATCAGTTGGGTCTGGTCCCCGGCAGGTGGCGACCGAACAGGGACCTCAGGAGGCAATACTCAAAGAGCTGAGCAGACACGAACCACGCAATCAGCAGGCAATAAGCATGGAGCTCAGCAGTGACGAATCATGCTGCTCAACTGGCAATAATCAAGCACGTGACCAGGCAGGAATCACGCAGCTCAGCTGGCAATTGTCAAGCAGATGAGCCGACAGGAATCACGCAGCTCAGCTGGCAATAGTCATGCAGATGAGCCGGCAGGAATCACGCAGCTCAGCAGGCCCTGATCACGTGACGCTGCAGGCACTGATCACGTGGCTAATCATGCACTGATCACGTGGCTATCATGCACTTATTACATGGCTGGTCATACACTGATCATATCCTACCATGTACCGGTCACGTGAATGATCATACACACAGCAGGTGACTGATCATGCACTGATCACGTGGCTATCATGCACTGACCACGAGACTGAAAATGCACTGATCACGTCTAATCATGCACTGATCACATGACTGCCCATGCACTGATCACGTGGATGATCATACACTAATCATGTGACAGATCATGCACTGATCACGTGGCTGATCATGCACTGATACCGTGACTGAGCATGGACTGATCACATGACTATCATGTAGTGATCACGTGACTTAATGGCGCTGATCATGTGACTGATCATGCGCTGATCATGTTTGCTATCAGACACTGATCATGTGCCTCTGGAGGCAATAAACAAAGAGCTGAGTAGGCACGAATCAAACAGTCAGCAGGCAATAATCATGGAACTCAGCTGTGAGGAATCATGCTGCTCAGCTGGCAATAATCAAGCAGCTGAGCAGGCAGGAATTACGCAGCACAGCGGGCAATTGTCAAGCAGATGAGCAGACAGTAATCACGCAGCTCAGCAGGCCCTGATCACGTGACTGAGCATGCACTGTTCACGTGGCTGATCATACACTGATCACGTGATTGATCATGCCCTGATCACTTGGATATCATGCACTGATCACGTGGTTGATCTTACACCGTTCACGTGTCTGGCCATGCACTGATCACGTGGCTGATCATACACTGCTCACGTAACTGATCATGCACTGATCACGTGGCTATCATGCACTGATCACGTGACTGATCATTCACTGATTACGTGACTGACCATGCACTGATCACGTGACTGATCATGCACTGATGAGTTGGCAATCATGCACTGATTACTTGGCTGATCATACACTGATCACGTGACTGATAATGCCCTGATCCTGCACTCATTACCTGGCTATCGTGCACTGATCACGTGGTTGATCATACACTGATCACGAGACTGATTTTGCACTGATCACATCTGTATAATGCACTGATCACCTGACTGCCCATGCACTGATCACGTGGTTAAACATACACTGATCATGTCACAGATCATGCAGTGATCACGCGGCTATCATGCACTTATTACATGGCTGGTCATACACTGATCATATCCTACCATGTACCGGTCACGTGAATGATCATACACACAGCAGGTGACTGATCATGCACTGATCACGTGGCTATCATGCACTGACCACGAGACTGAAAATGCACTGTTCACGTCTAATCATGCACTGATCACATGACTGCCCATGCACTGATCACGCGGATGATCATACACTAATCATGTGACAGATCATGCACTGATACCGTGACTGAGCATGGACTGATCACATGACTATCATGTAGTGATCACGTGACTTAATGGCGCTGATCATGTGACTGATCATGCGCTGATCATGTTTGCTATCAGACACTGATCATGTGCCTCTGGAGGCAATAAACAAAGAGCTGAGTAGGCACGAATCAAACAGTCAGCAGGCAATAATCATGGAACTCAGCTGTGAGGAATCATGCTGCTCAGCTGTCAATAATCAAGCAGCTGAGCAGGCAGGAATTACGCAGCACAGCGGGCAATTGTCAAGCAGATGAGCAGACAGTAATCACGCAGCTCAGCAGGCCCTGATCACGTGACTGAGCATGCACTGTTCACGTGGCTGATCATACACTGATCACGTGATTGATCATGCCCTGATCACTTGGATATCATGCACTGATCACGTGGTTGATCTTACACCGTTCACGTGTCTGGCCATGCACTGATCACGTGGCTGATCATACACTGCTCATGTAACTGATCATGCACTGATCACGTGGCTATCATGCACTGATCACGTGACTGATCATTCACTGATTACGTGACTGACCATGCACTGATCACGTGACTGATCATGCACTGATAAGTTGGCAATCATGCACTGATTACTTGGCTGATCATACACTGATCACGTGACTGATAATGACCTGATCCTGCACTCATTACCTGGCTATCGTGCACTGATCACGTGGTTGATCATACACTGATCACGAGACTGATTTTGCACTGATCACATCTGTATAATGCACTGATCACCTGACTGCCCATGCACTGATCACGTGGATAAACATACACTGATCATGTCACAGATCATGCAGTGATCACGCGGCTATCATGCACTGCTCACGTGGCTGATCATGCAATGATCACGTAGCTACCATGTACTGGTCACGTGAGTGATCATGCACTGATCACGTAATTGATCATACACTGATCAGGTGACTTATCATGCACTGTTCACGAGACTGATCATGCACTGATCACGTGGATATCATGCACTGATCACGTGTTTGATCATACACTGTTCACGTGTCTGACCATGCACTGCTCACGTGGCTGATCATTCACTGTTCACGTAACTGATCATGCACTGATCACCAGGATATCATGCACTGATCACGTGTTTGAACATGCACCGTTCACGTGTCTGACCATGCAGTGCTCACATGGATGATCATACACTGTTCACGTAACTGATCATGCACTGATCACGTGGATATCATGCACTGATCACGTGGCTGAACATGCACTGTTCACGTGGCTTATGACACACCTGTCACGTGACTAATCATGCACTGATCACGTGGCACTCATGCACTGATCACGTGCCTGATCATATTCTGCTCACGTAACTGATCATGCACACATCAGGTGGCTATCATGCACTTCTCACCTGGCTGGTCATGCAATGTTCACGTAGATACCATATACTGGTCACGTGACTGATCATGCACAGATCACGTAAATGATCATGCACTGTTCACGTGACTGATCATGTACTGATCACATGACTGATCACGCACTGATCACGTGGCTATCATGCACTGATCACGTGCCTGGTCATGCACAGATTACATGACTGATCATGCACTGATCAGGTCACTGATCATGCACTGATCACGTGGCTATCAAGCACTACTCACGTGGCTGATCATGCAATGATCATGTAGCTACCATGTACCGGTCACGTGACTGATCATACACCCATCAGGTGACTGATCATGCACTGATCACGTGGCTATCATGCACTGATCATGTGGCTGATCATACACTGATCACCTGCCTGGTCATGCACAGATCACGTGACTAATCATGAACTGATCACGTAGCAATCATTCACTGATCACCTGGCTGATCATGCAGTGATCACGTGGCTATCATGCACTGCTCACGTGGCTGATCATGCAGTGATCACACAGCTACCATGTACTGGTCACATGACTGATCATGCACTGATCACGTAATTGATCATGCTCTGATCACCTGGCTTATCATGCATTCATCATGTGACTGATCATGTTCTGATCATGTTTGGTGTCACACACTGATCATGTGCATCTGGAGGCAATGAACAAAGAGCTGAGTAGGCAGGAATCAGTCCGCAGGCTATAATCATGGAACTCAGCTCTGACAAATCATGCTGCTCAGCTGGCAATAATCAAGTAGATGAGCAGGCAGGAATTATGCAGCACAGGTGGCAATAGTCAAGGAGATGACAGGCAGGAATCATACAGCTCAGCTGGCAATTGTCAAGCACATGAGCAGACAGTAATCACGCAGCTCAGCATGCCCTGATCACGTGACTGAGCATGCACTGTTCACGTCGCTGATCACACACCAATCACGTGAATGATCATGCACTGATCACGTGGCTCTAATGCACTGATCACGTGATTGCGCATGCACTGATCACGTAATTGTATGCACTGCTCACGTGGCTATCATGCACTGATCATGTGACTGATCATGCACTGATCACGTCTAATCATGCACTGATCACATGACTGCCCATGCACTGATCACATGGATGATCATACACTAATCATGTGACAGATCATGCACTGATCACGTGGCTGATCATGCACTGATACCGTGACTGAGCATGGACTGATCACATGACTATCATGTAGTGATCACGTGACTTAATGGCGCTGATCATGTGACTGATCATGCGCTGATCATGTTTGCTATCAGACACTGATCATGTGCCTCTGGAGGCAATAAACAAAGAGCTGAGTAGGCACGAATCAAACAGTCAGCAGGCAATAATCATGGAACTCAGCTGTGAGGAATCATGCTGCTCAGCTGGCAATAATCAAGCAGCTGAGCAGGCAGGAATTACGCAGCACAGCTGGCAATTGTCAAGCAGATGACAGGCAGGAATCGTGCAGCTCAGCTGGCAATTGTCAAGCAGATGAGCAGACAGTAATCACGAAGCTCAGCAGGCCCTGATCACGTGACTGAGCATGCACTGTTCACGTGGCTGATCATACACTGATCACGTGATTGATCATGCCCTGATCACTTGGATATCATGCACTGATCACGTGGTTGATCTTACACTGTTCACGTGTCTGGCCATGCACTGATCACGTGGCTGATCATACACTGCTCACGTAACTGATCATGCACTGATCACGTGGCTATCATGCACTGATCACGTGACTGATCATGCACTGATTACGTGACTGACCATGCACTGATCACGTGACTGATCATGCACTGATGAGTTGGCAATCATGCACTGATTACTTGGCTGATCATATACTGATCATGTGACTGATAATGCCCTGATCCTGCACTCATTACCTGGCTATCGTGCACTGATCACGTGGTTGATCATACACTGATCACGAGACTGATTTTGCACTGATCACATCTGTATAATGCACTGATCACCTGACTGCCCATGCACTGATCACGTGGATAAACATACACTGATCATGTCACAGATCATGCTGTGATCACGCGGCTATCATGCACTGCTCACGTGGCTGATCATGCAATGATCACGTAGCTACCATGTACTGGTCACGTGAGTGATCATGCACTGATCACGTAATTGATCATACACTGATCAGGTGACTTATCATGCACTGTTCACAATACTGATCATGCACTGATCACGTGGATATCATGCACTGATCACGTGTTTGAACATGCACCGTTCACGTGTCTGACCATGCAGTGCTCACATGGCTGATCATACACTGTTCACGTAACTGATCATGCACTGATCACGTGGATATCATGCACTGATCACGTGGCTGAACATGCACTGTTCACGTGGCTTATGACACACCTGTCACGTGACTGATCATGCACTGATCACGTGGCAATCATGCACTGATCACGTGGCTGATCATGCAATGATCACGTAGCTACCATGTACTGGTCACGTGAGTGATCATGCTCTGATCACGTAATTGATCATACACTGATCAGGTGACTTATCATGCACTGTTCACGAGACTGATCATGCACTGATCACGTGGATATCATGCACTGATCACGTGTTTGATCATACACTGTTCACGTGTCTGACCATGCACTGCTCACGTGGCTGATCATTCACTGTTCACGTAACTGATCATGCACTGATCACCAGGATATCATGCACTGATCACGTGTTTGAACATGCACCGTTCACGTGTCTGACCATGCAGTGCTCACATGGATGATCATACACTGTTCACGTAACTGATCATGCACTGATCACGTGGATATCATGCACTGATCACGTGGCTGAACATGCAATGTTCACGTGGCTTATGACACACCTGTCACGTGACTAATCATGCACTGATCACGTGGCACTCATGCACTGATCACGTGCCTGATCATATTCTGCTCACGTAACTGATCATGCACACATCAGGTGGCTATCATGCACTTCTCACCTGGCTGGTCATGCAATGTTCACGTAGATACCATATACTGGTCACGTGACTGATCATGCACAGATCACGTAAATGATCATGCACTGTTCACGTGACTGATCATGTACTGATCACGTGACTGATCACGCACTGATCACGTGGCTATCATGCACTGATCACGTGCCTGGTCATGCACAGATTACATGACTGATCATGCACTGATCAGGTCACTGATCATGCACTGATCACGTGGCTATCAAGCACTACTCACGTGGCTGATCATGCAATGATCATGTAGCTACCATGTACCGGTCACGTGACTGATCATACACCCATCAGGTGACTGATCATGCACTGATCACGTGGCTATCATGCACTGATCATGTGGCTGATCATACACTGATCACCTGCCTGGTCATGCACAGATCACGTGACTAATCATGAACTGATCACGTAGCAATCATTCACTGATCACCTGGCTGATCATGCAGTGATCACGTGGCTATCATGCACTGCTCACGTGGCTGATCATGCAGTGATCACACAGCTACCATGTACTGGTCACATGACTGATCATGCACTGATCACGTAATTGATCATGCTCTGATCACCTGGCTTATCATGCATTCATCATGTGACTGATCATGTTCTGATCATGTTTGGTGTCACACACTGATCATGTGCATCTGGAGGCAATGAACAAAGAGCTGAGTAGGCAGGAATCAGTCCGCAGGCTATAATCATGGAACTCAGCTCTGACAAATCATGCTGCTCAGCTGGCAATAATCAAGTAGATGAGCAGGCAGGAATTATGCAGCACAGGTGGCAATAGTCAAGGAGATGACAGGCAGGAATCATACAGCTCAGCTGGCAATTGTCAAGCACATGAGCAGACAGTAATCACGCAGCTCAGCATGCCCTGATCACGTGACTGAGCATGCACTGTTCACGTCGCTGATCAAACACCAATCACGTGAATGATCATGCACTGATCACGTGGCTCTAATGCACTGATCACGTGATTGCGCATGCACTGATCACGTAATTGTATGCACTGCTCACGTGGCTATCATGCACTGATCATGTGACTGATCATGCACTGATCACGTCTAATCATGCACTGATCACATGACTGCCCATGCACTGATCACATGGATGATCATACACTAATCATGTGACAGATCATGCACTGATCACGTGGCTGATCATGCACTGATACCGTGACTGAGCATGGACTGATCACATGACTATCATGTAGTGATCACGTGACTTAATGGCGCTGATCATGTGACTGATCATGCGCTGATCATGTTTGCTATCAGACACTGATCATGTGCCTCTGGAGGCAATAAACAAAGAGCTGAGTAGGCACGAATCAAACAGTCAGCAGGCAATAATCATGGAACTCAGCTGTGAGGAATCATGCTGCTCAGCTGGCAATAATCAAGCAGCTGAGCAGGCAGGAATTACGCAGCACAGCTGGCAATTGTCAAGCAGATGACAGGCAGGAATCGTGCAGCTCAGCTGGCAATTGTCAAGCAGATGAGCAGACAGTAATCACGAAGCTCAGCAGGCCCTGATCACGTGACTGAGCATGCACTGTTCACGTGGCTGATCATACACTGATCACGTGATTGATCATGCCCTGATCACTTGGATATCATGCACTGATCACGTGGTTGATCTTACACTGTTCACGTGTCTGGCCATGCACTGATCACGTGGCTGATCATACACTGCTCACGTAACTGATCATGCACTGATCACGTGGCTATCATGCACTGATCACGTGACTGATCATGCACTGATTACGTGACTGACCATGCACTGATCACGTGACTGATCATGCACTGATGAGTTGGCAATCATGCACTGATTACTTGGCTGATCATATACTGATCACGTGACTGATAATGCCCTGATCCTGCACTCATTACCTGGCTATCGTGCACTGATCACGTGGTTGATCATACACTGATCACGAGACTGATTTTGCACTGATCACATCTGTATAATGCACTGATCACCTGACTGCCCATGCACTGATCACGTGGATAAACATACACTGATCATGTCACAGATCATGCTGTGATCACGCGGCTATCATGCACTGCTCACGTGGCTGATCATGCAATGATCACGTAGCTACCATGTACTGGTCACGTGAGTGATCATGCACTGATCACGTAATTGATCATACACTGATCAGGTGACTTATCATGCACTGTTCACAATACTGATCATGCACTGATCACGTGGATATCATGCACTGATCACGTGTTTGAACATGCACCGTTCACGTGTCTGACCATGCAGTGCTCACATGGCTGATCATACACTGTTCACGTAACTGATCATGCACTGATCACGTGGATATCATGCACTGATCACGTGGCTGAACATGCACTGTTCACGTGGCTTATGACACACCTGTCACGTGACTGATCATGCACTGATCACGTGGCAATCATGCACTGATCACGTGGCTGATCATGCAATGATCACGTAGCTACCATGTACTGGTCACGTGACTGATCATGCACTGATCACGTAATTGATCATGCACTGATCACATGGCTGATCATGCACTGAACACGTGAATAATCATGCACTGATCACGTGACTGATCATGCACTGATCACGTGGCTATCATGCACTGCTCACTTGGCTGATCATGCAATGATCCCGCAGCTACCATGTACTGGTCACGTGACTGATCATGCACTGATGACGTAATTGATCATGCACTGATCATGTGGCTGATCATGCACTGATCAAGTGACTGATCATGCACTGATCACGTGACTGATCATGCACTGATCACGTGGCTATCATGCACTGATCACTTGGCTGGTCATACACTGATCACGCAGCTACCATGTACTCTCACGTGACTGATCATGCACTGATGACGTAATTGATCATGCACTGATCATGTGGCTGATCATGCACTGATCACGTGACTGATCATGCACTGATCACGTGGCTGATCATGCACTGATGAGTTGGCAATCATGCACTGTTTACTTGGCTGATCATACACTGATCACGTGACTGATAATGCACTGATCATCTGGCTATCGTGCACTCATTACCTGGCTATTGTGCACTGATCACGTGGTTGATCATACACTGATCACGAGACTGATCTTGCACTGATCACGTCTGTATCATGCACTGATCACCTGACTGCCCATGCACTGATCACGTGGATAAACATACACTGATCATGTCACAGATCATGCAGTGATCACGCGGCTATCAGGCACTGCTCACGTGGCTGATCATGCAATGATCACGTAGCTACCATGTACTGGTCACGTGAGTGATCATGCACTGATCACGTAATTGATCATACACTGATCAGGTGACTTATCATGCACTGTTCACGAGACTGATCATGCACCGATCACGTGGCTGATCATGCACTGATCACGTAATTGATCATGCACTTATCATTTGGCTGATCATGCACTGATCACGTGGCTGATCATACACTGATCACGTGACTGATCATGCACTGATCACATAATTGATCCTGCACTGATCACATGGCTCATCACGCACTCATCCGGTGGCTGATCACACACGTATCACGTGACTGATCATGTACAGATCACGTGAATAATGATGAAGTGATCACGTGGCTATCCTGCACTGATCACCTGGATATCATGCACTGATCATGTGGCTGATCACACACGTATCACGTGACTGATCATGCACTGATCACGTGGCTATCATGCACTGATCACGTGGCTATCATGCACTGATCACGTGACTGCGCATGCACTGATGACGTGGCTGATCGGGCACTGATCACATGGCTCATCATGCACTGATCACGTGTTTATCAGGTAATGATCAGTGACTGTCAGGCGCTGATCAGGGGACTGTGCACGCACTGATCACGTGGCTATCATGTACTGATCACGTGACTGCGCATGCACTGATGACGTGGCTGCTCGGGCACTGATCACGTGTTTATCAGGCAGTGATCAGTGACTGACAGGCGCTGATCAGGGGACTGTGCACGCACTGATCAGGTGGCTGATCAGGAACTGACCACCTGACCTCGCATGCATTGATCACGTGGCTGGTCGTTCACTGATCACGTGTTTATCATACGGTGATCCCGTGACTGAGAGGCGCTGATCACGTGACTGTGCCATCAGTGATCACGTGGCTGAGCAGGCACTGATATCGTGACTGAGCATGCACTGATCATGTGCCGGGAGCCGGGGAGGCATTCCACTCTGGACAAAGGTCATGAGGAAGGAGGCTCGGCATACGCAAATGCGGGATCGAGCCTCAGGAGTCCACCCGGATATTCTCGAGCATCTCCCCCCCAAAAAAACCGGAGTCTGCCTACTGTATTGCTTTGTGCTCTCACCTGTGATTTCACTGGGTCTGTCCCCCACCACCATCTCGCTCTCTCTGTCAAAGGGTTAACTTACAGCTCCAATTCATAAAGTTCCTTGTCATTCTTCCCTTTAACCTCCAGCTGAGTCTCCATCTGGAGCGCAGAACCCACCACGCTTACTAATTATGCCTGGCCTGCTAAGACCCACTCGAGAAGGTGTCTAGGGTGAGGCACCTTTCGCTATTCGAGAGGGCGCCTGTGGCCTACGTAAGTGGTGCAAACTTCTTGTCTTGAAGTTTGATTGGTCTTCCGCGTAAACCAAGCTACTCAGTCTCTTTTCTCCACCGAATTTTCCTACTGAGCTCTCCTCATAGTATTATTCTTGACATCTCTGATTAGCATATAAATAGTCGCCTAGGCCATCTCTCCTTCGAATACCCTGGATCAGTTGGGGCTGGTCCCCGGCAGGTGGCGACCGAACAGGGACCTCAGGAGGCAATACTCAAAGAGCTGAGCAGACACGAACCACGCAATCAGCAGGCAATAAGCATGGAGCTCAGCAGTGACGAATCATGCTGCTCAACTGGCAATAATCAAGCACGTGACCAGGCAGGAATCACGCAGCTCAGCTGGCAATTGTCAAGCAGATGAGCTGGCAGGAATCACGCAGCTCAGCTGGCAATTGTCATGCAGATGAGCCGGCAGGAATCACGCAGCTCAGCAGGCCCTGATCACGTGACTCTGCAGGCACTGACCACGTGGCTGATCAAGTCCAGATCACGTGACTGAGCATGCACTGATCACGTGGCTATCATGCACTGATGACGTGACTGGGCATGCACTGATGACGTGGCTGATCAGGCACTGATCACATGGCTCATCATGCACTGATCACGTGTTTATCAGGCAATGATCAGTGACTGACAGGCGCTGATCATGGGACTGTGCACGCACTGATCACGTGGCTATCATGCACTGATCACGTGACTGCGCATGCACTGATGCCGTGGCTCTTCGGGCACTGATCACGTGTTTATCAGGCAGTGATCAGTGACTGACAGGCGCTGATCAGGGGACTGTGCACCCACTGATCAGGTGGCTGATCAGGAACTGACCGCCTGACCGCGCATGCAGTGATCACGTGGCTGGTCGTTCACTGATCACGTGTTTATCATACGGTGATCACAGGACTGAGAGGCGCTGATCACGTGACTGTGCCATCAGTGATCACGTGGCTGAGCAGGCACTGATATCGTGACTGAGCATGCACTGATCATGTGCCGGGAGCCGCGGAGGCATTCCACTCTGGACAAAGGTCATGAGGAAGGAGGCTCGGCATACGCAAATGCGGGATCGAGCCTCAGGAGTCCACCCGGATATTCTCGAGCATCTCCCCCCCAAAAAAACCGGAGTCTGCCTACTGTATTGCTTTGTGCTCTCACCTGTGATTTCACTGGGGGCTGTCCCCCACCACCATCTCGCTCTCTCTGTCAAAGAGTTAACTTACAGCTCCAATTCATAAAGTTCCTTGTCATTCTTCCCTTTAACTTCCAGCTGAGTCTCCATCTGGAGCGCGGAACCCACCACGCTTACTAATTATGCCTGGGCTGCTAAGACCCACTCGAGAAGGTGTCTAGGGTGAGGCACCTTTCGCTATTCGAGAGGGCGCCTGCGGCCTACGTAAGTGGTGCAAACTTCTTGTCTTGAAGTTTGATTGGTCTTCCGCGTAAACCAAGCTACTCAGTCTCTTTTCTCCACCGAATTTTCCTACTGAGCTCTCCTCATACTATTATTCTTGACATCTCTGATTAGCATATAAATAGTCGCCTAGGCCATCTCTCCTTCGAATACCCTGGATCAGTTGGGGCTGGTCCCCGGCAGGTGGCGACCGAACAGGGACCTCAGGAGGCAATACTCAAAGAGCTGAGCAGACACGAACCACGCAATCAGCAGGCAATAAGCATGGAGCTCAGCAGTGACGAGTCATGCTGCTCAACTGGCAATAATCAAGCACGTGACCAGGCAGGAATCACGCAGCTCAGCTGGCAATTGTCAAGCAGATGAGCCGACAGGAATCACGCAGCTCAGCTGGCAATAGTCATGCAGATGAGCCGGCAGGAATCACGCAGCTCAGCAGGCCCTGATCTCGTGACTCTGCAGGCACTGATCACGTGGCTGATCAAGTCCAGATCACGTGACTGCGCATGCACTGATGACGTGGCTGTTCGGGCACTGATCACGTGTTTATCAGGCAGTGATCAGTGACTGACAGGCGCTGATCAGGGGACTGTGCACGCACTGATCAGGTGGCTGTTCAGGAACTGAACACCTGACCGCGCATGCAGTGATCACGTGGCTGGTCGTTCACTGATCACGTGTTTATCATACGGTGATCACGTGACTGAGAGGCGCTGATCACGTGACTGTGCCGTCAGTGATCACGTGGCTGAGCAGGCACTGATATCGTGACTGAGCATGCACTGATCATGTGCCGGGATCCTGGGAGGCATTCCACTCTGGACAAAGGTCATGAGGAAGGAGGCTCGGCAAACGCAAATGCGGGATCGAGCCTCAGGAGTCCACCCGGATATTCTCGAGCATCTCCCCCCCAAAAAAACCGGAGTCTGCCTACTGTATTGCTTTATGCTCTCACCTGTGATTTCACTGGGGGCTGTCCCCCACCACCATCTCGATCTCTCTGTCAAAAAGTTAACTTACAGCTCCAATTCATAAAGTTCCTTGTCATTCTTCCCTTTAACTTCCAGCTGAGTCTCCATCTGGAGCGCGCAACCCACCACGCTTACTTATTATGCCTGGGCTGCTAAGACCCACTCGAGAAGGTGTCTAGAGTGAGGCACCTTTCGCTATTTGAGAGGGCGCCTGCGGCCTACGTAAGTGGTGCAAACTTCTTGTCTTGAAGTTTGATTGGTCTTCCGCGTAAACCAAGCTACTCAGTCTCTTTTCTCCACCGAATTTTCCATTCTGAGCTCTCCTCATACCACTATTCTTGACATCTCTGATTAGCATATAAATAGTCGACTAGGCCATCTCTCCTTCGAATACCCTGGATCAGTTGGGTCTGGTCCCCGGCAGGTGGCGACCGAACAGGGACCTCAGGAGGCAATACTCAAAGAGCTGAGCAGACACGAACCACGCAATCAGCAGGCAATAAGCATGGAGCTCAGCAGTGACGAATCATGCTGCTCAACTGGCAATAATCAAGCACGTGACCAGGCAGGAATCACGCAGCTCAGCTGGCAATTGTCAAGCAGATGAGCCGACAGGAATCACGCAGCTCAGCTGGCAATAGTCATGCAGATGAGCCGGCAGGAATCACGCAGCTCAGCAGGCCCTGATCACGTGACGCTGCAGGCACTGATCACGTGGCTAATCATGCACTGATCACGTGGCTATCATGCACTTATTACATGGCTGGTCATACACTGATCATATCCTACCATGTACCGGTCACGTGAATGATCATACACACAGCAGGTGACTGATCATGCACTGATCACGTGGCTATCATGCACTGACCACGAGACTGAAAATGCACTGATCACGTCTAATCATGCACTGATCACATGACTGCCCATGCACTGATCACGTGGATGATCATACACTAATCATGTGACAGATCATGCACTGATCACGTGGCTGATCATGCACTGATACCGTGACTGAGCATGGACTGATCACATGACTATCATGTAGTGATCACGTGACTTAATGGCGCTGATCATGTGACTGATCATGCGCTGATCATGTTTGCTATCAGACACTGATCATGTGCCTCTGGAGGCAATAAACAAAGAGCTGAGTAGGCACGAATCAAACAGTCAGCAGGCAATAATCATGGAACTCAGCTGTGAGGAATCATGCTGCTCAGCTGGCAATAATCAAGCAGCTGAGCAGGCAGGAATTACGCAGCACAGCGGGCAATTGTCAAGCAGATGAGCAGACAGTAATCACGCAGCTCAGCAGGCCCTGATCACGTGACTGAGCATGCACTGTTCACGTGGCTGATCATACACTGATCACGTGATTGATCATGCCCTGATCACTTGGATATCATGCACTGATCACGTGGTTGATCTTACACCGTTCACGTGTCTGGCCATGCACTGATCACGTGGCTGATCATACACTGCTCACGTAACTGATCATGCACTGATCACGTGGCTATCATGCACTGATCACGTGACTGATCATTCACTGATTACGTGACTGACCATGCACTGATCACGTGACTGATCATGCACTGATGAGTTGGCAATCATGCACTGATTACTTGGCTGATCATACACTGATCACGTGACTGATAATGCCCTGATCCTGCACTCATTACCTGGCTATCGTGCACTGATCACGTGGTTGATCATACACTGATCACGAGACTGATTTTGCACTGATCACATCTGTATAATGCACTGATCACCTGACTGCCCATGCACTGATCACGTGGTTAAACATACACTGATCATGTCACAGATCATGCAGTGATCACGCGGCTATCATGCACTTATTACATGGCTGGTCATACACTGATCATATCCTACCATGTACCGGTCACGTGAATGATCATACACACAGCAGGTGACTGATCATGCACTGATCACGTGGCTATCATGCACTGACCACGAGACTGAAAATGCACTGTTCACGTCTAATCATGCACTGATCACATGACTGCCCATGCACTGATCACGCGGATGATCATACACTAATCATGTGACAGATCATGCACTGATACCGTGACTGAGCATGGACTGATCACATGACTATCATGTAGTGATCACGTGACTTAATGGCGCTGATCATGTGACTGATCATGCGCTGATCATGTTTGCTATCAGACACTGATCATGTGCCTCTGGAGGCAATAAACAAAGAGCTGAGTAGGCACGAATCAAACAGTCAGCAGGCAATAATCATGGAACTCAGCTGTGAGGAATCATGCTGCTCAGCTGTCAATAATCAAGCAGCTGAGCAGGCAGGAATTACGCAGCACAGCGGGCAATTGTCAAGCAGATGAGCAGACAGTAATCACGCAGCTCAGCAGGCCCTGATCACGTGACTGAGCATGCACTGTTCACGTGGCTGATCATACACTGATCACGTGATTGATCATGCCCTGATCACTTGGATATCATGCACTGATCACGTGGTTGATCTTACACCGTTCACGTGTCTGGCCATGCACTGATCACGTGGCTGATCATACACTGCTCATGTAACTGATCATGCACTGATCACGTGGCTATCATGCACTGATCACGTGACTGATCATTCACTGATTACGTGACTGACCATGCACTGATCACGTGACTGATCATGCACTGATAAGTTGGCAATCATGCACTGATTACTTGGCTGATCATACACTGATCACGTGACTGATAATGACCTGATCCTGCACTCATTACCTGGCTATCGTGCACTGATCACGTGGTTGATCATACACTGATCACGAGACTGATTTTGCACTGATCACATCTGTATAATGCACTGATCACCTGACTGCCCATGCACTGATCACGTGGATAAACATACACTGATCATGTCACAGATCATGCAGTGATCACGCGGCTATCATGCACTGCTCACGTGGCTGATCATGCAATGATCACGTAGCTACCATGTACTGGTCACGTGAGTGATCATGCACTGATCACGTAATTGATCATACACTGATCAGGTGACTTATCATGCACTGTTCACGAGACTGATCATGCACTGATCACGTGGATATCATGCACTGATCACGTGTTTGATCATACACTGTTCACGTGTCTGACCATGCACTGCTCACGTGGCTGATCATTCACTGTTCACGTAACTGATCATGCACTGATCACCAGGATATCATGCACTGATCACGTGTTTGAACATGCACCGTTCACGTGTCTGACCATGCAGTGCTCACATGGATGATCATACACTGTTCACGTAACTGATCATGCACTGATCACGTGGATATCATGCACTGATCACGTGGCTGAACATGCACTGTTCACGTGGCTTATGACACACCTGTCACGTGACTAATCATGCACTGATCACGTGGCACTCATGCACTGATCACGTGCCTGATCATATTCTGCTCACGTAACTGATCATGCACACATCAGGTGGCTATCATGCACTTCTCACCTGGCTGGTCATGCAATGTTCACGTAGATACCATATACTGGTCACGTGACTGATCATGCACAGATCACGTAAATGATCATGCACTGTTCACGTGACTGATCATGTACTGATCACATGACTGATCACGCACTGATCACGTGGCTATCATGCACTGATCACGTGCCTGGTCATGCACAGATTACATGACTGATCATGCACTGATCAGGTCACTGATCATGCACTGATCACGTGGCTATCAAGCACTACTCACGTGGCTGATCATGCAATGATCATGTAGCTACCATGTACCGGTCACGTGACTGATCATACACCCATCAGGTGACTGATCATGCACTGATCACGTGGCTATCATGCACTGATCATGTGGCTGATCATACACTGATCACCTGCCTGGTCATGCACAGATCACGTGACTAATCATGAACTGATCACGTAGCAATCATTCACTGATCACCTGGCTGATCATGCAGTGATCACGTGGCTATCATGCACTGCTCACGTGGCTGATCATGCAGTGATCACACAGCTACCATGTACTGGTCACATGACTGATCATGCACTGATCACGTAATTGATCATGCTCTGATCACCTGGCTTATCATGCATTCATCATGTGACTGATCATGTTCTGATCATGTTTGGTGTCACACACTGATCATGTGCATCTGGAGGCAATGAACAAAGAGCTGAGTAGGCAGGAATCAGTCCGCAGGCTATAATCATGGAACTCAGCTCTGACAAATCATGCTGCTCAGCTGGCAATAATCAAGTAGATGAGCAGGCAGGAATTATGCAGCACAGGTGGCAATAGTCAAGGAGATGACAGGCAGGAATCATACAGCTCAGCTGGCAATTGTCAAGCACATGAGCAGACAGTAATCACGCAGCTCAGCATGCCCTGATCACGTGACTGAGCATGCACTGTTCACGTCGCTGATCACACACCAATCACGTGAATGATCATGCACTGATCACGTGGCTCTAATGCACTGATCACGTGATTGCGCATGCACTGATCACGTAATTGTATGCACTGCTCACGTGGCTATCATGCACTGATCATGTGACTGATCATGCACTGATCACGTCTAATCATGCACTGATCACATGACTGCCCATGCACTGATCACATGGATGATCATACACTAATCATGTGACAGATCATGCACTGATCACGTGGCTGATCATGCACTGATACCGTGACTGAGCATGGACTGATCACATGACTATCATGTAGTGATCACGTGACTTAATGGCGCTGATCATGTGACTGATCATGCGCTGATCATGTTTGCTATCAGACACTGATCATGTGCCTCTGGAGGCAATAAACAAAGAGCTGAGTAGGCACGAATCAAACAGTCAGCAGGCAATAATCATGGAACTCAGCTGTGAGGAATCATGCTGCTCAGCTGGCAATAATCAAGCAGCTGAGCAGGCAGGAATTACGCAGCACAGCTGGCAATTGTCAAGCAGATGACAGGCAGGAATCGTGCAGCTCAGCTGGCAATTGTCAAGCAGATGAGCAGACAGTAATCACGAAGCTCAGCAGGCCCTGATCACGTGACTGAGCATGCACTGTTCACGTGGCTGATCATACACTGATCACGTGATTGATCATGCCCTGATCACTTGGATATCATGCACTGATCACGTGGTTGATCTTACACTGTTCACGTGTCTGGCCATGCACTGATCACGTGGCTGATCATACACTGCTCACGTAACTGATCATGCACTGATCACGTGGCTATCATGCACTGATCACGTGACTGATCATGCACTGATTACGTGACTGACCATGCACTGATCACGTGACTGATCATGCACTGATGAGTTGGCAATCATGCACTGATTACTTGGCTGATCATATACTGATCATGTGACTGATAATGCCCTGATCCTGCACTCATTACCTGGCTATCGTGCACTGATCACGTGGTTGATCATACACTGATCACGAGACTGATTTTGCACTGATCACATCTGTATAATGCACTGATCACCTGACTGCCCATGCACTGATCACGTGGATAAACATACACTGATCATGTCACAGATCATGCTGTGATCACGCGGCTATCATGCACTGCTCACGTGGCTGATCATGCAATGATCACGTAGCTACCATGTACTGGTCACGTGAGTGATCATGCACTGATCACGTAATTGATCATACACTGATCAGGTGACTTATCATGCACTGTTCACAATACTGATCATGCACTGATCACGTGGATATCATGCACTGATCACGTGTTTGAACATGCACCGTTCACGTGTCTGACCATGCAGTGCTCACATGGCTGATCATACACTGTTCACGTAACTGATCATGCACTGATCACGTGGATATCATGCACTGATCACGTGGCTGAACATGCACTGTTCACGTGGCTTATGACACACCTGTCACGTGACTGATCATGCACTGATCACGTGGCAATCATGCACTGATCACGTGGCTGATCATGCAATGATCACGTAGCTACCATGTACTGGTCACGTGAGTGATCATGCTCTGATCACGTAATTGATCATACACTGATCAGGTGACTTATCATGCACTGTTCACGAGACTGATCATGCACTGATCACGTGGATATCATGCACTGATCACGTGTTTGATCATACACTGTTCACGTGTCTGACCATGCACTGCTCACGTGGCTGATCATTCACTGTTCACGTAACTGATCATGCACTGATCACCAGGATATCATGCACTGATCACGTGTTTGAACATGCACCGTTCACGTGTCTGACCATGCAGTGCTCACATGGATGATCATACACTGTTCACGTAACTGATCATGCACTGATCACGTGGATATCATGCACTGATCACGTGGCTGAACATGCAATGTTCACGTGGCTTATGACACACCTGTCACGTGACTAATCATGCACTGATCACGTGGCACTCATGCACTGATCACGTGCCTGATCATATTCTGCTCACGTAACTGATCATGCACACATCAGGTGGCTATCATGCACTTCTCACCTGGCTGGTCATGCAATGTTCACGTAGATACCATATACTGGTCACGTGACTGATCATGCACAGATCACGTAAATGATCATGCACTGTTCACGTGACTGATCATGTACTGATCACGTGACTGATCACGCACTGATCACGTGGCTATCATGCACTGATCACGTGCCTGGTCATGCACAGATTACATGACTGATCATGCACTGATCAGGTCACTGATCATGCACTGATCACGTGGCTATCAAGCACTACTCACGTGGCTGATCATGCAATGATCATGTAGCTACCATGTACCGGTCACGTGACTGATCATACACCCATCAGGTGACTGATCATGCACTGATCACGTGGCTATCATGCACTGATCATGTGGCTGATCATACACTGATCACCTGCCTGGTCATGCACAGATCACGTGACTAATCATGAACTGATCACGTAGCAATCATTCACTGATCACCTGGCTGATCATGCAGTGATCACGTGGCTATCATGCACTGCTCACGTGGCTGATCATGCAGTGATCACACAGCTACCATGTACTGGTCACATGACTGATCATGCACTGATCACGTAATTGATCATGCTCTGATCACCTGGCTTATCATGCATTCATCATGTGACTGATCATGTTCTGATCATGTTTGGTGTCACACACTGATCATGTGCATCTGGAGGCAATGAACAAAGAGCTGAGTAGGCAGGAATCAGTCCGCAGGCTATAATCATGGAACTCAGCTCTGACAAATCATGCTGCTCAGCTGGCAATAATCAAGTAGATGAGCAGGCAGGAATTATGCAGCACAGGTGGCAATAGTCAAGGAGATGACAGGCAGGAATCATACAGCTCAGCTGGCAATTGTCAAGCACATGAGCAGACAGTAATCACGCAGCTCAGCATGCCCTGATCACGTGACTGAGCATGCACTGTTCACGTCGCTGATCAAACACCAATCACGTGAATGATCATGCACTGATCACGTGGCTCTAATGCACTGATCACGTGATTGCGCCATGCACTGATCACGTAATTGTATGCACTGCTCACGTGGCTATCATGCACTGATCATTGACTGATCATGCACTGATCACGTCTAATCATGCACTGATCACATGACTGCCCATGCACTGATCACATGGATGATCATACACTAATCATGTGACAGATCATGCACTGATCACGTGGCTGATCATGCACTGATACCGTGACTGAGCATGACTGATCACATGACTATCATGTAGTGATCACGTGACTTAATGGCGCTGATCATGTGACTGATCATGCGCTGATCATGTTTGCTATCAGACACTGATCATGTGCCTCTGGAGGCAATAAACAAAGAGCTGAGTAGGCACGAATCAAACAGTCAGCAGGCAATAATCATGGAACTCAGCTGTGAGGAATCATGCTGCTCAGCTGGCAATAATCAAGCAGCTGAGCAGGCAGGGAATTACGCAGCACAGCTGGCAATTGTCAAGCAGATGACAGGCAGGAATCGTGCAGCTCAGCTGGCAATTGTCAAGCAGATGAGCAGACAGTAATCACGAAGCTCAGCAGGCCCTGATCACGTGACTGAGCATGCACTGTTCACGTGGCTGATCATACACTGATCACGTGATTGATCATGCCCTGATCACTTGGATTCATGCACTGATCACGTGGTTGATCTTACACTGTTCACGTGTCTGGCCATGCACTGATCACGTGGCTGATCATACACTGCTCACGTAACTGATCATGCACTGATCACGTGGCTATCATGCACTGATCACGTGACTGATCATGCACTGATTACGTGACCTGACCATGCACTGATCACGTGACTGATCATGCACTGATGAGTTGGCAATCATGCACTGATTACTTGGCTGATTCAATACTGATCACGTGACTGATAATGCCCTGATCCTGCACTCATTACCTGGCTATCGTGCACTGATCACGTGGTTGATCATACACTGATCACGAGACTGATTTTGCACTGATCACATCTGTATAATGCACTGATCACCTGACTGCCCATGCACTGATCACGTGGATAAACATACACTGATCATGTCACAGATCATGCTGTGATCACGCGGCTATCATGCACTGCTCACGTGGCTGATCATGCAATGATCACGTAGCTACCATGTACTGGTCACGTGAGTGATCATTGCACTGATCACGTAATTGATCATACACTGATCAGGTGACTTATCATGCACTGTTCACAATACTGATCATGCACTGATCACGTGGATATCATGCACTGATCACGTGTTTGAACATGCACCGTTCACGTGTCTGACCATGCAGTGCTCACATGGCTGATCATACACTGTTCACGTAACTGATCATGCACTGATCACGTGGATATCATGCACTGATCACGTGGCTGAACATGCACTGTTCACGTGGCTTATGACACACCTGTCACGTGACTGATCATGCACTGATCACGTGGCAATCATGCACTGATCACGTGGTGATCATGCAATGATCACGTAGCTACCACTGTACTGGTCACGTGACTGATCATGCACTGATCACGTAATTGATTCATGCACTGATCACATGGCTGATCATGCACTGAACACGTGAATAATCATGCACTGATCACGTGACTGATCATGCACTGATCACGTGGCTATCATTGCACTGCCTCACTTGGCTGATCATGCAATGATCCCGCAGCTACCATGTACTGGTCACGTGACTGATCATGCACTGATGACGTAATTGATCATGCACTGATCATGTGGCTGATCATGCACTGATCAAGTGACTGATCATGCACTGATCACGTGACTGATTCATGCACTGATCACGTGGCTATCATGCACTGATCACTTGGCTGGTCATACACTGATCACGCAGCTACCATGTACTCTCACGTGGACTGATCATGCACTGATGACGTAAATTGATCATGCACTGATCATGTGGCTGATCATGCACTGATCACGGTGGACTGATCATGCACGTATCACGTGCTGATCATGCACTATGAGTTGGCAATCATGCACTGTTTACTTGGCTGATCATACACTGATCACGTGACTGATAATTGCACTGATCATCTGGCTATCGTGCACTCATTACCTGGCTATTGTGCACTGGATCACGTGGTTGATCATACACTGATCACGAGACTGATCTTGCACTGATCACGTCTGTATCATGCACTGATCACCTGACTGCCCATGCACTGATCACGTGGATAAACATACACTGATCATGTCACAGATCATGCAGTGATCACGCGGCTATCAGGCACTGCTCACGTGGCTGTATCATGCAATGATCACGTAGCTACCATTGTTACTGGTCACGTGAGTGATCATCACTGATCACGTAATTGATCATACACTGATCAGGTGACTTATCATGCACTGTTCACGAGACTGATCATGCACCGATCACGTGGCTGATCATGCACTGATCACGTAATTGATCATGCACTTATCATTTGGCTGATCATGACTGATCACGTGGCTGATCATACACTGATCACGTGACTGATCATGCCACTGATCCACATAATTGATCCTGCACTGATCACATGGCTCAGTCACGCACTCATCCGGTGGCTGATCACACACGTATCACGTGACTGATCATGTACAGATCACGTGAATAATCATGAAGTGATCACGTGGCTATCCTGCACTGATCACCTGGATATCATGCACTGATCATGTGGCTGATCACACACGTATCACGTGACTGATCATGCACTGATCACGTGGCTATCATGCACTGATCACGTGGCTATCATGCACTGATCACGTGGCTGATCATGCAATGATCACGTAGCTACCATGCACTGGTCACGTGACTGATCATGCACTGATCAGGTAATTGATCATGCACTGATCACGTGGACTGATCATGCACAGATCACGTGACTGATCATGCACCTGATTCACCGTGGCTATCATGCACTGCTCACGTGGCTGATCATGCAATGTTCACGCAGCTACCATGTACTGGTCACATGACTGATCATGCACTGATCACAGTTGATCAGCACGATTATCAGTGCATGATATCCCATTGTGATCAGTGCATGAATCAATCACGTGATCAGTGTATGATCAGCCACGTGAACAGTGCATGCTCAGTCACGTGATCCGGGCCTGCTGAGCTGCGTGATTAGTGTCTGCTCATCTGCTTGACAATTGCCAGCTGTGCTGTGTAATTCCTGCCTGCTCAGCTGCTTGATTATTGCCAGCTGAGCAGCATGATTCCTCACAGCTGAGTTCCATGATTATTGCCTGCTGACTGTTTGATTCGTGCCTACTCAGCTCTTTGTTTATTGCCTCCAGAGGCACATGATCAGTGTATGATAGCAAACATGATCAGCGCATGATCAGTCACATGATCAGCGCCATTAAGTCACGTGATCACTACATGATAGTCATGTGATCAGTCCATGCTCAGTCACGGTATCAGTGCATGATCAGCCACGTGATCAGTGCATGATCTGTCACATGATTAGTGTATGATCATCCACGTGATCAGTGCATGGGCAGTCATGTGATCAGTGCATGATATAGACGTGATCAGTGCATGATCAGTCTCGTGATCAGTGCATGATAGCCACGTGATCAGTGCATGATCAGTCACCTGATGGGTGTATGATCATTCACGTGACCTGTACATGGTAGCTACATGATCATTGCATGATCAGCCAAGTGAGTAGTGCATGATAGCCACGTGATCACTGCATGACAGGCCACGTGAGCAATGCATGATAGCCACGTGATCAGTGCATGATCAGACACGAGATCATTGCATGATCAGTCACGTGATCAGTGCATGATCAGCCACGTGATCAGTGCATGACCAGGCACGTGATCAGTGTATGTCCAGCCAAGTGATCAGTGCATTATAGCCACGTCATCAGTGCATGATCAGTCACATGATCAGTGCATGATCAGTCACGTGATAGGTGTGTGATCATCCACGTGAACAGTGCATGCTCAGTCACGTGATCAGGGCCTGCTGAGCTGCGTGATTACTGTCTGCTCATCTGCTTGACAATTTCCAGCTGAGCTGCACGATTCCTGCCTGTCATCTCCTTGACAATTGCCACCTGTGCTGCGTAATTCCTGCCTGCTCATCTACTTGATTATTGCCAGCTGAGCAGCATGATTTCTCAGAGGTGAGTTCCATGATTATAGCCTGCTGACTGATTCCTGCCTACTCAGCTCTATGTTCATTGCCTCCAGAGGCACATGATCAGTGTGTGACACCAAACATGATCAGCACATGATCAGTCACATGATCAATGCATGATAAGCCAGGTGAACAGTGCATGATCAATTATGTGATCAGTGCATGATCAGTCATGTGACCAGTACATGGTAGCTGCGTGATCATTGCATGATCAGCCACGTGAGCAGTGCATGATAGCCACGTGATCAGTGCATGATCAGTCACGTGATCTGTGCATGATCAGTCACGTGATCTGTGCATGATCAGTCACGTGATCAGTGCATGATCAATTACCTGATCAGTGCATGATCAGTCACGTGACCAGTGCATGGTAGCTACGTGATCATTGCATGATCAGCCACGTGATCAGTGCATGATAGCCACGTGATCAGTGCATGATAGCCACGTGATCAGTGCATGATCAGTCACGTGATACGTGTGTGATCAGCCACATGATCAGTGCATGATATCCACGTGATCAGTGCAGGATAGCCACGTGATCACTTCATGATTATTCACGTGATCTGTACATGATCAGTCACGTGATACGTGTGTGATCAGCCACCGGATCAGTGCGTGATGAGCCATGTGATCAGTGCAGGATCAATTATGTGATCAGTGCATGATCAATTACCTGATCAGTGCATGATCAGTCAACGTGACCAGTGCATGGTAGCTACGTGATCATTGCATGATCAGCCACGTGATCAGTGCATGATAGCCACGTGATCAAGTGCATGATAGCCACGTGATCAGTGCATGATCAGTCACGTGATACTGTGTGTGATTCAGCCACCATGCATCAGTGGCAGACAGTGATCAGTTAGTAGCACGGATGATTCACGTGATCATGCATGATCCAGATGTCACAGATGACAGTTGCATGAATCAGCCCACGTGATCAGTGCATGATAAGCCACGTGATCAGTGCATGACAGTTACGTGAGCAGTGTGATCAGCACGTGATCAGTGCATGGTCAGACACGTGAACAGTGCTATTGGATCAGCCGTGATCAGTGCATGATATCATGTGGCATCAGTGCATGATCAATCACGTGATCAGTGTATGACAGCCCCACGTGAACAGTGGCGGCATGCTCCAGTCCACGTGACTCCCGGGGCCTGCTGAGACTGCGTGATTAGTGTCTGCTCATCTGCTTGCAATTGCCAGCTAGAGCTGCACGGATTCCTGCCTGTCATCTGCTTGACAATTGCCAAGCTGTGCTGTGTAATTCCTGCCTGCTCAGCTGCTTGATTATTTGCCAGCTGAGCAGCATGATTCCTCACAGCTGAGTTCCATGATTATTGCCTGCTGACTGTTTGATTCGTGCCTACTCAGCTCTTTGTTTATTGCCTCCAGAGGCACATGATCAGTGTATGATAGCAAAACATGATCAGGCGCATGATAGTCACATGATCAGCGCCATTAAGTCACGATGATCACTACATGATAGTCATGTGATCAGTCCATGCTCAGTCACGGTATCAGTGCATGATCAGCCACGTGATCAGTGCATGATCTGTTCACATGATTAGTGTTATGATCATCCTACGTGATCAGTGCATGGGCAGTCATGTGATTCAGTGCATGATATAGACCGCTGATCAGTGCATGATCAGTCTCGTGATCAGTGCATGATAGCCACGTGATCAGTGCATGATCAGTCACCTGATGGGTGTATGATCATTCACGTGACCTGTACATGTAGCTACTGTGTGATCATCTTGCATGATCCACAAGTGAGACTGCTTATGATAAGGAACTGCGTGATACACTGATCCACAAGGCCAGTGAAGGCAATGGCATGGATAGCCGCCACGTGATCAGTGAGCAGTGGTCAGGCACGTTGCCGGTCATACACGCACTGGAATTCACGATCATTGGCATGATCAGTCACTAGTGATCAGTGCATGGTTGATCCAGACACTACGTGACATCAGTGGCATGACT
>NW_020190377.1:0-8965 GCF_002263795.3 Bos taurus
CCTCTTTATATCGCTATCAGACGTGTCAAGAATAATACGTAGATGGAGGAGTCTAGTAGGCAACAGTGTGGAGATAAAGAGATGAGTAGCTTGGTTTACGCGGTAGACCCAATCAACTTCAAGACAGAAGGTCTTTGCACACTTAGTTAGGCCGCAGGACGCCGCCTCTCGAGAGCGACAAGGTGACTCACCCTAGACACCCTTCTTCGAGTGAGTCTTAGCGCAGCCAGCATAATTAGGAAGCGTTGGTAGGTTCTCGCGTCCAGTGGCACTCAGCTGGAAGTTAAGGGAAGAATGACAAGAACTTTATGAATTGGAGCTAAGTTAACTCTTTGACAGGAAAGAGACATGGTTGGGGGACAGCCCCCAGTGAAATCAGAGGTGAGGCACAAGCAATACAGTAGGCAGACTCCGTTTTTTTGGGGGGAGATGCTCACGAGAACCGGGTGGACTCCTGAGGCTCGATCCCCATTTGCGTATGCCGAGCCTCTTCTATGACCTTTGTCAAGTGGAATGCCTCCCCGGCTCCCCAAGCCAGGATCAGGGCATGCCCGGTTACCGATATTCAGTGCCTGACTCAGACCACCTGATGCACTGACGGCCCGTCACCGTGTCAGCGCCTCTGCAGTCACGGTGATCCACCGTAATGATAACACAGGCGTGATCAGTAGCGACCAGCACTGATCACTATGCTAGCGGTCAGAGTTGGTTCAGTTCGCTGGATCAGCACCTGAATCAGTGCGTGCACAGTCCCACTGCATCAGCGCTGTCAGTCTCAACTGATCAGCTGCCTGATAAACACCGGTGATCCAAGTTGCCCTAAACAAGCCACAGTCATCAAGTGCATGGCCAGTTCACGTATCAGTCGATGATAGCCCACGTTGATCAGTCGCTGCCAGCAGTCCAGCATCAGCGCCTGTCAGTCACTGCAAATTTGCCTGGGATAAACAGCGTGATCAGTGTATGAATGACCAATGTTCAGTGCCGATCAGCCACGTCATCAGTGCATTGCAGGACGTCATGCGTAGCTTGATAGCCACACTGCTCGCCAGTGCATGCTCAGTCACACGTTGACTCTGTGGTATCTTGCGATCAGCCACGGATGATCAGTGGCCTGCGGGAAAAAAAGCACGTTGTCAAGGGCCCTTGATGAGCTGCGTGAATTCTCCTGTGCGGCTCATCTGGCTGACAATTGCAAGCTGAGCTAGCGTATTCTCCTGTCCGTGTTGATTCATTGCCAGACTGAGAACTGTCGTCATATGACTTCCTGCATTGCTAGATGCCAGTGGCGAGCATGATTCTCCTGCTGAGCTCCATTGCTTATTTGCCTGCGTGATTCGTGGTTCGTGTCGCTCAGTTCTCTTGAGTATTGCCTCCTGAGGTCCTGTTCGGTCGCCAACCTGCCGGGGACCAGGCCCAACTGATCCAGGGTATTCGAAAGGAGAGATGGCCTACAGGCGACTATTTTATATGCTAATCAGAGATGTCCAAGTAATAGTATGAGAGAGCTTCAGTAGAAAATCGGTGAGAAAAGAGACTGAGTAGCTTGAGTTACGCGGAAGACCATCCAAACTTCAGACAAGAAGTTTGCACCACTTCGTAGGCGCAGGCGCTCTCGAATAGGCAAAGGGCCGCACCTTAACACACTTCTCGAGTGCAGGTCTTAGCAGCCCAGGTAATTAGATAAGCCGATGGTGGTTCGAGTCCAGATGAGAGACTCAGTCGGAAGTAAAGGAAGATGACTAGGAACTTTATGAATGGAGCGTGTAAGTTAACTCTTGACAGATGAGCGAGATGGTGTGAGGGGAAGCCCCCAGTTGAAATCAAAGAGTGAGAGCACCAAAGCGCAACTAGCAGTAGCAGGACTGACCAGGTCTTTTTTTCGGGGATGCTCAGAATCGGGGGGGAACTCCTTGAGGTCATCCGATCGCCGCATTGGTATGCCGAGCTCTCCTCATGAGCCTTTGTTCCAGAGTGGAATGCCTCCCCGGCTCCCGGCACAGATCAGAGACTGCTCAGCCGATATCAGTGCTTGCTAAAGCGCACGTGGATACTGACGGCACAGTAACAGTTGATCAGCGCCTCCTCAGTCCCGGGCACGTATTGTACACCGTGTGCAGCTGAACGACAGGCCACGGTGCATCATGCTATGCGGCGGTACAGATTTCAGTTTCCTGATCAGCCACACCTGATCAGTGCGTGCGTCCCTGATCCAGGCGCCTGTCCGAGTCACTGGACTCACTGCCTGATAAACAGGTGATCGATGCGCCGAACAGCCACGGGTCATCAGTTGAATGCGCCGTCACTGATCAGGCAATGAATAGACCCGTCCATCAGTGCGATGGCATCAGCGTTCAGCAGTTGCATGCGCAGCCACTGACTCAGTGCCGGTGCACAGTCGCCATGATCAGTGGCCTGTCCGTCACTGATCCATTGGCCATGATAACCGGATCGTCGCCATTGAGCTTGATCAGTGCCACGAATCAAGCCACGTCATCATGCATGCGCAGCACTCTGCAGTGCATGATAGCCAACGTGTCATGTGCATGGCTCAGTCACGTGATTGACTTGATCAGCACGGATCGAGTGCTGCAGTAAGTACGTGGATCAGGGCCTGCTGAGCTGCGTGATCCGTGCTTTCTCATCTGCATGACAATGCCAGCTGAGCATGGTGATTCCTGTCGCGCTCATCTGTGCAATTGCCAGCTGAGCTGCCGTGGATTCCCTGCTGTCACGTGCCTTGAGTTTATTGCCAGTTGAGCAGCATGGATCGTCACTGCTGAGCTCCATGCTTATTGCCTGCTGATTGCGTGGTTCGTGTCTGCTTCAGCTCTTTGAGTATTGCCTCCTGAGGTCCCTGTTCGGTCGCCACCTGCCGGGGACCAGCCCCAACTGATCCAGGGTATTCGAAGGAGAGATGGCCTAGGCGACTATTTATATGCTAATCAGAGATGTCAAGAATAATAGTATGAGGAGAGCTCAGTAGGAAAATTCGGTGGAGAAAAGAGACTGAGTAGCTTGGTTTACGCGGGAAGACCAATCAAACTTCAGACAAGAAGTTTGCACCACTTACGTAGGCCGCAGGCGCCCTCTCGAATAGCGAAAGGTGCCTCACCCTAGACACTTTCTCGAGTGGGTCTTAGCAGCCCAGGCATAAATTAGTAAGCGTGGTGGGTTCCGCGCTCCAGATATGGAGACTCAGCTGGAAGTTAAAGGGAAGAATGACAAGAACTTTATGAATTGGAGCTGTAAGTTAACTTCTTTGACAGAGAGAGCGAGATGGTGGTGGGGGACAGCCCCCATGAAATCAGAGGTGAGAGCACAAAGCAATACAGTTAGCAGACTCCGTTTTTTTTGTGGGGGGAGATCGCTCGGAGAATAATTCCGGGTGGACTCCTGAGGCTCGGATCCCGCATTTGCGTATGCCGAGCCTCCTTCCTCATGACCTTTGTCCAGAGTGGAATGCCTCCCCGGCTCCCGGCACATGATCAGTGCATGCTCAGTCACGATATCAGTGCCTGCTCAGCCACGTGATCACTGACAGGCACAGTCACAGTAGAACTCAGCCGCCTCTCCAGTCACGGTGCATTCCACCGTATGATAAACACACGTGGATCAGGAACGACCCAGCCACGTGGATCACTGCATGCTGCCGGTCAGAAGTGTCAGTTCCTGAACTCAGACCACCTATGATCAGTCGTCATGGCCACCAAGTCCCCTGAGTCAGCGACCTGTCAGTCACTGCATCACTGCCTGAATAAAAACCGTTGATCAGTGAGCCCGAACAGCCACGTCACCATCAGTGCCATGCGCAGATCACGTTCGATCCAGTGCGATGAGGAGCCACGGTCGATCAGTGCCGCTGCACAAGCTTCCCATGATCAGCGGCCTGGCCAGTCAACTTGATCAATTGTCCTGAATAAACCCACGCTGATCAGTGCACTCGATGAGCCATCGTGATCAGTGCCCGATCAGGCCACGTTCATCAGTGCATGCGCTAGGCACGTCAATCCAGTGGCATGATAAGCCACGTGATCCAGTGCATTGCTCAGTTCACGTGAATCTGGACTTGATCAGCCACGTGATCAGTGCCTGCAGAGTCACTGATCAGGGGCCTGCTGAGTGCGTGATTCCTGCCGGCTCATCTGCATGACTATTGCCAGCTGAGCTGCCGTGATTCCTGTCGGCTTCATCTGCTTTGACAATTGCCAGCTGAGCTGCGTGATTCCTGCCTGGTCACTGTGCTTGTTTGTGCCAGTTGAGCAGCATGATTCGTCACTGCTGAGCTCCATGCTCTATTGCCTGCTGATTGCGTAAGGTTCTGTGTCTGCTCAGCTCTTTGAGTATTGCCTCCTGAGGTCCCTGTTCGGTCGCCACCTCCGGGGACCAGCCCCCAACTGATCCAGGGTATTCGAAGGAGAGATGGCCTAGGCGACTATTTATATGCTAATCAGAGATGTCAAGAATAATAGTATGAGGAGAGCTCAGTAGGAAATTCGGGTGTGAAGAAAAGAGACTGAGTAGCTTGGTTTACGCGGAAGACCAATCAAACTTCAAGACAAGAAGTTTGCCACCACTTACGTAGGCCGCAGGCGCCCTCTCGAATAGCGAAAGGTGCCTCACCCTAGACACCTTCTCGAGTGGGTCTTAGCAGCCCAGGCATAATTAGTAAGCGTGGTGGTTCCGCGCTCCAGATGGAGACTCAGCTGGAAGTTAAAGGGAAGAATGACAAGGAACTTTATGAATTGGAGCTGTAAGTTAACTCTTTGACAGAGAGAGGCGAGATGGTGGTGGGGGACAGCCCCCAGTGAAATCAGAGGTGAGAGCACAAAGCAATACAGTAGGCAGACTCCGGTTTTTTTGGGGGGGAGATGCTCGAGAACATCCGGGTGGACTCCTGAGGCTCGATCCCGCATTTGCGATATGCCGAGCCTCCTTCCTCATGACCTTTGTCCAGAGTGGAATGCCTCCCCGGCTCCCGGCACATGATCAGTGCATGCTCAGTCACGATATCAGTGCCTGCTCAGCCACGTGATCACTGACGGCACAGTCACGTGATCAGCGCCTCTCAGTCACGTGATCACCGTATGATAAACACGTGGATCAGTGAACGACCAGCCACGTGATCACTGCATGCGCGGTCAGGTGTTCAAGTTCCCTGATCAGCCAACCTGATCAGTGCGTGCACAGTCCCCTGATTCAGCGCCTGTCAGTCACTGATCACTGCCTGATAAAACACGTGATCAGTGCCCGAACAGCCACGTCATCAGTTGCATGCGCAGTCACGTGATCAGTGCAATGAGAGCCACGTGATCAGTGCGTGCACAGTCCCCATGATCAGTGCCTGTCAGTCACTGATCTTGCCTGATAAACACGTGATGCAGTGCATGATGAGCCATGTGATCAGTTGCCGATCAGCCACGTCATCAGTGCATGCCGCAGGTCACGTCATCAGTGCATGATAGCCACGTGATCAGTGCATGCTCAGTCACGTGATCTGGACTTGATCAGCCACGTGATCAGTGCCTGCAGAGTCCACGTGATCAGGGCCTGCTGAGCTGCGTGATTCCTGCCGGCTCATCTGCATGACTATTGCCAGCTGAGCTGCGTGATTCCTGTCGGCTCATCTGCTTGACAATTGCCAGCTGAGCTGGTGATTCCTGCCTGGTCACGTGCTTGATTATTGCCAGTTGAGCAGCATGGATTTTCGTCACTGCTGAGCTCCCATGCTTATTGCCTGCTGATTGCGTGGTTCGTGTCTGCTCAGCTCTTGAGTATTGCCCTCCTGGAGGTCCCTGTTCGTCGCACCTGCGGGGACCAGCCCCCAACTGATCCAGGGTATTCGAGGAGAGATGGCCTAGGCGACTATTTATATGCTAATCAGAGATGTCAAGAATAATAGTATGAGGAGAGCTCAGTAGGAAAATTCGGTGGAGAAAAGAGGACTGAGTAGCTTGGTTTACGCGGAAGACCAATGCAAACTTCAAGACAAGAAGTTTGCACCACTTACGTAGGCCGCAGGCGCCCTCTCGAATAGCGAGAAGGTGCCTCACCCTAGACACCTTCTCGAGTGGGTCTTAGCGCCCAGGCATAATTAGTAAGCGTGGTGGGTTCCGCGCTCCAGATGGAGACTCAGCTGGAAGTTAAAGGGAAGAATGACAAGGAACTTTATGAATTGGAGCTGTAAGTTAACTCTTTGACAGAGAGAGCGAGATGGTGGTGGGGGACAGCCCCCAGTGAAATCAGAGGTGAGAGCACAAAGCAATACAGTAGGCAGACTCCGGTTTTTTTGGGGGGGAGATGCTCGAGAATATCCGGGTGGACTCCTGAGGCTCGATCCCGCATTTGCGTATGCCGAGCCTCCTTCCTCATGACCTTTGTCCAGAGTGGAATGCCTCCCCGGCTCCCGGCACATGATCAGTGCATGCTCAGTCACGATATCAGTGCCTGCTCAGCCACGTGATCACTGACGGCACAGTCACGTGATCAGCGCCTCTCAGTCACGTGATCACCGTATGATAAACACGTGATCAGTGAACGACCAGCCACGTGATCACTGCATGCGCGGTCAGGTGGTCAGTTCCTGATCAGCCACCTGATCAGTGCGTGCACAGTCCCCTGATCAGCGCCTGTCAGTCACTGATCACTGCCTGATAAACACGTGATCAGTGCCCGAACAGCCACGTCATCAGTGCATGCGCAGTCACGTGATCAGTGCATGATAGCCACGTGATCAGTGCGTGCACAGTCCCATGATCAGCGCCTGTCAGTCACTGATCATTGCCTGATAAACACGTGATCAGTGCATGATGAGCCATGTGATCAGTGCCTGATCAGCCACGTCATCAGTGCATGCGCAGTCACGTCATCAGTGCATGATAGCCACGTGATCAGTGCATGCTCAGTCACGTGATCTGGACTTGATCAGCCACGTGATCAGTGCCTGCAGAGTCACGTGATCAGGGCCTGCTGAGCTGCGTGATTCCTGCCGGCTCATCTGCATGACAATTGCCATCTGAGCTGCGTGATTCCTGTCGGCTCATCTGCTTGACAATTGCCAGCTGAGCTGCGTGATTCCTGCCTGGTCACGTGCTTGATTATTGCCAGTTGAGCAGCATGATTCGTCACTGCTGAGCTCCATGCTTATTGCCTGCTGATTGCGTGGTTCGTGTCTGCTCAGCTCTTTGAGTATCGCCTCCTGAGGTCCCTGTTCGGTCGCCACCTGCCGGGGACCAGCCCCAACTGATCCAGGGTATTCGAAGGAGAGATGGCCTAGGCGACTATTTATATGCTAATCAGAGATGTCAAGAATAATAGTATGAGGAGAGCTCAGTAGGAAAATTCGGTGGAGAAAAGAGACTGAGTAGCTTGGTTTACGCGGAAGACCAATCAAACTTCAAGACAAGAAGTTTGCACCACTTACGTAGGCCGCAGGCGCCCTCTCGAATAGCGAAAGGTGCCTCACCCTAGACACCTTCTCGAGTGGGTCTTAGCAGCCCAGGCATAATTAGTAAGCGTGGTGGGTTCGGCGCTCCAGATGGAGACTCAGCTGGAAGGTAAAGGGAAGAATGACAAGGAACTTTATGAATTGGAGCTGTAAGTTAACTCTTTGACAGAGAGAGCGAGATGGTGGTGGGGGACAGACCCCAGGGAAATCAGAGGTGAGAGCACAAAGCAATACAGTAGGCAGACTCCGGTTTTTTTGGGGGGGGAGATGCTCGAGAACATCCGGGTGGACTCCTGAGGCTCGATCCCGCATTTGCGTATGCCGAGCCTCCTTCCTCATGACCTTTGTCCAGAGTGGAATGCCTCCCCGGCTCCCGGCACATGATCAGTGCATGCTCAGTCACGATATCAGTGCCTGCTCAGCCACGTGATCACTGACGGCACAGTCACGTGATCAGCGCCTCTCAGTCACGTGATCACCGTATGATAAACACGTGATCAGTGAACGACCAGCCACGTGATCACTGCATGGGCGGTCAGGTGGTCAGTTCCTGATCAGCCACCTGATCAGTGCATGCACAGTCCCCTGATCAGCGCCTGTCAGTCACTGATCACTGCCTGATAAACACGTGATCAGTGCCCGAACAGCCACGTCATCAGTGCATGCGCAGTCACGTGATCAGTGCATGATAGCCACGTGATCAGTGCGTGCACAGTCCCATGATCAGCGCCTGTCAGTCACTGATCATTGCCTGATAAACACGTGATCAGTGCATGATGAGCCATGTGATCAGTGCCTGATCAGCCACGTCATCAGTGCATGCGCAGTCACGTCATCAGTGCATGATAGCCACGGGATCAGTGCATGCTCAGTCACGTGATCTGGACTTGATCAGCCACGTGATCAGTGCCTGCAGAGTCACGTCATCAGGGCCAGCTGAGCTGCGTGATTCCTGCCGGCTCATCTGCATGACAATTGCCAGCTGAGCTGCGTGATTCCTGTCGGCTCATCTGCTTGACAATTGCCAGCTGAGCTGCGTGATTCCTGCCTGGTCACGTGCTTGATTATTGCCAGTTGAGCAGCATGATTCGTCACTGCTGAGCTCCATGCTTATTGCCTGCTGATTGCGTGGTTCGTGTCTGCTCAGCTCTTTGAGTATTGCCTCCTGAGGTCCCTGTTCGGTCGCCACCTGCCGGGGACCAGCCCCAATTGATCCAGGGTATTCGAAGGAGAGATGGCCTAGGCGACTCTTTATATGCTAATCAGAGATGTCAAGAATAATAGTATGAGGAGAGCTCAGTAGGAAAATTCGGTGGAGAAAAGAGACTGAGTAGCTTGGTTTACGCCGAAGACCAATCAAACTTCAAGACAAGAAGTTTCCACCACTTACGTAGCCGCAGGCCCCCTCTCAACAGCCGAAAAGGTCCTCACCCCGAAACACCTTCTCGAGTCGCCGTTCTTAACAAGCCCAGCATAATTAGTAAGCGTAAGGTAGGGTATCGCAGCGCAATCCAGATT
>NW_020190378.1:0-9613 GCF_002263795.3 Bos taurus
GACCCCTGCATGATCAGTCACGTGATCAGTGCATGATGAGCCATTGGGATCAGTGCATGAACAGTCCGTTTGATCAATGCATGATCAGCTTCGTGATCAGTGCATGGTCAGTCACGTGATCAGTGCATGATCAGGCACGTGTAGAGTGCATGATCAGCCAGTGACCAGTGCATGATCTCCCCCGTGACCAGTGTATGATCGCTCGTGATCAGTGCATGATTAGCCACGTGGACGTGCATCAATCAGGCACGTGAAGAGTGCCTGATCAGCCACCTGTCAGGTATTCTCTCCCACGTAATCAGTGCTGATCAGCCACGTGATCAGTGCATGATCAGCTTCATCATCAGTGCATGGTCAGCCACGTGATCAGTGCATGACCAGGCTGTGATGAGTGTATGATCACCCACAGTGATCAGTGCATGATCTCAAAGAGATTAGTGCATGATCAGCCACGTGATCAGTGCATGATCAGCCACGTGATCATTGCATGTTCAGCCACGTGTCAGTGCATGCACAGTCAACGGATCAGGGTATGAATCAGCTTCGTCATCAGTGCATGGTCAGCCACGTGATCAGTGAATGATCACACGTGATCAGTGCATGATCAGCCAATGAACAGTGCAGATCAGCCAGTTATCAGTGCATGCACAGTCACGTAATCAGTGTAGGATCAGCTTCGTCATCAGTGCATGATGAGCCACGTGATCAGTGCATGATCAGGCACGTGTTCAGTGCATTATCAGTAATGTGATCAGTGTATGATCAGACCGTGATGAGTGAAATGACAGCCTCATGATCAGTGTTGATCAGCGTGTGATAAGTGCTATGATGGCCATGTGATCAGTGCATGATAGCTACGTGAACAGTGCATGATCAGCCATGTGATCAGTGCATGATCACCCACATGATCAGTGCATGTTCAAGCCACGTGATCAGAGAATGCACAGTCACGAGAATAAGTGTATGAATCAGCTTCGTGATCAGTGCATGATCAGCCATGTGATCAGTGCGATCAGGCAGGTGATGAGTGCATGATCAGTCACGTGATAATTGCATGATGAGGCCGTGAATCAGTTACTGATCAGGCCTGTAATCAGTGCATAATCAGTCACAGATCAGTGTATGATGAGCTGCGTGATCAGTGCATGAGAGCCACGTGACCCCTGCATGTCAGTCACGTGATCAGTGATGATCAGCCACTGATCAGTGCATGATAGCCATGTTATCAGTGCATGTAGCACGTGATCAGTGCATGATCAGCCATGTAATCAGTGCATGATCAGCACGTTGATCACTGTATGTTCAAGCACGTGATCAGTGCATGCACAGTCACGTGACCAGTGTATGATCAGCTTCGTGATCAGTGCATGGTCAGCACGTGATCAGTGCATGATCAGGCACGTGAAGAGTGCATGATCAGCCACGTGACCAGTGCATGATCTCCCACGTGATCATTGCATGTTCATCCACGTGATCAGTGCATGATCAGCCACGTGATCTTCGCATGTTCAGCCACGAGATCAGTTGCATCCACAGTCACGTTGATCAGTGTATGATGAGCTTCGTGTATCAGTTCATGATCAGGCACGTGATCAGTGCATGCACAGTCACCTGATCAGTGTATGATCAGCTTCGTGATTAGTTCATGAACAGCACGTGATCAGGTGTATGATCAACCACGTGATCAGTGCATGATCAGCCAATGAATAGTGCAAGATCAGCCAAGTCATCAGTGCATGCACAGTCACGTATCAGTGTATTATAAGCTTCGTGATCAGTGCATGATGAGCCACGTGCATCAGTGCATGATGAGTCAGGTTGATCAGTGCATTTTCAGTAATGTGATCGGTGTTGATCAGACACGTGATGAGTGCATGAACAGCTCCATGATCAGTGTAAGATCAGCTGCGTTGATCAGTGCATGATAAGCAACGTGATTAGTCCATGATCAGTCACGTGATCAGTGTATGATCAGCACGTGATCAGAGCATGATCACCACGTGATCAGTGCATGATCAGCACGTGATCAGTGCATGCATTGTCCCATGATCACTGTATGATCAGCTTTGTCTTCAGTGCATTATCAGTCACATGATCAGTGCCATGGTCAGCCACGTTATCAATGCATGATCTGGCAAGTGAAGAGTGCATGATCAGCCACGTGATCAGTGCATGATCAGCCATGTGATCAGTGCATGCATAGTCACAAAATTAGTGTATGATCAGCTTCGTGATCAGTGCATGATCAGCCACGTGATCAGTGCATGATCAGGCACGTGATCAGTGTATGATCAACCACGTAATCAGTGCATGATAGCCACGTGACCCTGCATGATCAGTCCGTGATCAGTGCATGATGAGCCATGGATCAGTGCATGATAGCCATGTGATCAGTGCATGATAACTACGTGATCAGTGCAGGATCAGCCACGTGATACTGTATGATCAGCCACCGTGAACATTGCATGCGCAGTCACGGGACAAGTGTATGATCAGCTTCGTGATCAGTGCATGATCAGCCACGTGATCAGTGCATGTTCAGCCACGTGATCAGAGCATGCACAGTCACGTGATCAGTGTATGATCAGCCTCATGTTCAGTGCATGGTCAGCCACGTAATCAGTGCATCATCAGGAACGTGAAGAGTGCCTGATCAGCCACTGATCAGTGTATGCTCTCCCACGTAATCAGTGCATGATCAGCCACGTGATCAGTGCATGATCAGCTTCGTCATCAGTGCATGGTCAGCCACGTGATCAGTGCATGATCAGGCACGTCAATGCGCATGATCAGTCACGTGATAAATGTATGATAGCAAAGTTATCAGTGCATGATCAGCCAGGTGATCAGTGCATGATCAGCCAGGTGATCAGTGCATGCACGTCACGTGATCAGGGTATGATCAGCTTCGTGATCAGTGCATGATCAGCCAGGTGATCACTGCATGATCAGACAAGTGAAGAGTGAATGATCAGCCACGTGATCAGTGCATATCCCACGTGATCATTGCATGTTCAGCCACGTGATCAGTGCATGCACAGTCACGTGGTCAATGTATGATCAGCTTCGTGATTAGTTCATGATCAGCCACGTGATCAGTGTATGATCAGCCAAGTGATCAGTGCATGATCAGCCACATGAACAGTGCAAGATCAGCCAAGTGATCAGTGCATGCCAGTCACGTAATCAGTGTATGATCAGCTTCGTGATCAGGCATGATGAGCACGTGATCAGTGAATGATCAGGCACGTGTTCAGTGCATTATCAGTAATGTGATCAGTGTATGATCAGACACGTGATGAGTGCATGAACAGCCTCATGATCAGTGTATGATCAGCCACGTGATCAGTGCATGATAGCCATGTTATAAGTGAATGATAGCTACGTGATCAGTGCATGATCAGCCATGTAATCAGTGCATGATCAGCACGTGATCACTGTATGATCAGCCACGAGATCAGTGCATGCCACAGTCACGTGACATTGTATGATCAGCTTCGTGATCAGTGCATGATCAGCCACGTGATCATTGCATGTTCAGCATGGGATCAGTGCATGCACAGACACGAGATCAGTGTATGATCAGCCACGTGATCAGTGCATGATAGCCATGTTATAAGTGAATGATAGCTACGTGATCAGTGCATGATCAGCCATGTAATCAGTGCATGATCAGCCACGTGATCACTGTATGATCAGCCACGAGATCAGTGCATGCACAGTCACGTGACCATTGTATGATCAGCTTCGTGATCAGTGCATGATCAGCCACGTGATCATTGCATGTTCAGCATGGGATCAGTGCATGCACAGACACGAGATCAGTATGATCAGCTTCGTGATCAGTGCATGGTCAGCCACGTTGATCAGTGCATGATCAGGCACGTGAAGAGTGCATGATCAGCCACGTGATCAGTGCATGATCTCCCACGTGATCAGTGCCTCAACAGACACGTGATCAGTGCATGATCAGCCACGTGATTTCGCATGTTCAGCCACGAGATATCAGTGCATCCACAGTCACGTGATCAGTGTATGATCAGCTTCGTGATCAGTTCATGATCAGCCACGTGATCAGTGCATGTGCAGTCTCCTGATCAGTGTATGATCAGGCACGTGATCAGTGCATGCACAGTCACCTGATCAGTGTATGATCAGCTTCGTGATTAGTTCATGAACAGCCACGTGATCAGTGTATGATCAACCACGTGATCAGTGCATGATCAGCCACATGAACAGTGCAAGATCAGCCAAGTGATCAGTGCATGCACAGTCACGTAATCAGTGTATGATCAGCTTCGTGATCAGTGCATGATCAGCCACGTGATCAGTGTATGATCAGCCACGTAATCAGTGTATGATCATCCACGTAATCAGAGTATGATCAGCCACGTGATCAGTGAATGATCAGCCACGTAATCACGTGTATTATCAGCAATGATCAGTGCATGATCCACAACGTGATTAGTGCATGATCAATCATGTGATCAGTGTAATGATCAGCCACGTGACCAGTGCATCATCCACAACGTGATAGTGCATGATCAGCCACGTGATCGTGTATGATAAACCACGTGATAAGTGCATGATCACCCACGGGATCAGAGCATGTTCAGCCACGTGATCAGTGCATGATCAGCCATGTGATCATTGCATGCACACTCACGTGATCAGTGTATGATCAGCTTCGAGATCAGTGCATGATCAGCCACGTGATCAGTGCATGATCAGTCACGTGGTCAGTGTATGATCAGCCACGGGATTAGGCATGATAGCCAGGTGACTAGTGCATGATCAGTCACGCGATCAGTGCATGATCAGCCACGGGATCCGGGCATGATTGACATGTGATCAGTGCATGAGAGCTACGTGATCAGTGCATGATCAGCCACGTGATCATTGCACGATCCGCCACGTGATCAATGCTGCACACTCACGTGATCAGTGTATGATCAACTTCGTGATCAGTGCATGATCAGCTACGTGATCAGTGCATGCTCAGTTACTTGATCAGTGCATGTTCAGTCACGTGATCAGTGCATGATAAGTCACGTGTTCAGTGCATGATCTGTCACGTGATCAGTGTGTGATCATCCATATGATCAGTGCATGCGCAATCTCGAGATCAGTGCATGATAGCGACGTGATCACTGCATTGATTAGTCACGTGATCTGTTCCAGATCAGGTACTTGATTAGTGCATGATAGCCAGGTGCAGTGCATGATCAGTCACGTGATCAGTGTATGATCAACCACGTGATCAATGCATGATAGCCACCAGATCAGTGCATGATCAGTCACGTGATCAGTGCATGATCTGTCACGTGTCCTGTGTATGATATCTAAGTGATCAGTTCTTGCGCAGTTATGTGATCAGTGCATGATAGCTAAGTGATCAGTGCCTGATCAACCACGTGATCAGAGCAAGATTGCCACGTGATCAGTGCATGATTACTTAGGTGATCTAAGTATGATAAGCCACATTATCAGTGCATGATAGCCCACGTGATCAGTGCATGATCACTCACGTGATCATGGCATGCGAAATCACGTGATCAGTGCATGATCAGCACGTGATCAGTACATGATCACCTGATTCATTGCATGCACAGTCACGTGATCAGTGTATTATCAGCCTCGTGATCAGTGCATGATCAGCCACGTGATCAGTGCATGAACAGGCCCGTGATCAGTGCATGATCAGGCTCATGATCAGTGCATGATCAGTCACGTGATCAGTGCGTGATCAGTGACGTGATCAGTGTATGGTCATCCATATTTTCAGTGCTTGCGCAGTCACGTGATCAGTGCATTATAGCCACGTGATCAGTTCTTGATTAGTCACATGATCAGCACAATTCAGACACGAGATCATGCATGCTAAGTTACGCAATCAGTGCATGATCAGGCACGTGATCAGTGCATGTTCATCAGGTGATCAGTGTATAATCACATGATCAGTGCATGCACAGTCAAGTGGTCAGTGTATTACAGCCATGTGATCAGTGCATGATCAGCCAGGTAAACAGTGCATGATAGCCACCTGACCATTGCATGATCAGCAACATGGTTAGTGCATGCTAAGACACGTGATCAGTGCATGATCATGCATGTGAAGAGTGCATGATTACTCACGTGATCAGTGGATGATAGCCAGGTTATCAGTGCATGATCAGCCACGTGATCAGTACATGATCAGCCAAGTGATCATTGCATGCACAGTCACGTGATCAGTGTATGATCAGCCTCGTGATCAGTGCAGGATCAGCCACGTGATCAGTGCATGAACAGGCCCGTGATCAGTGCATGATCAGGCTCATGATCAGTGCATGATCAGTCACGTGATCAGTCCATGATCAGTCACGTGAGTAGTGCATGATCAGCCACGTGATCAGTGCATGATAGCCACGTGATCAGTGCATGATCAGTCACGTGATTAGTACATGATCTGTCACTGATCAGTGTATAATATTCACGTGATCAGTTCATGCACCGTCATGTGATCAGTGCATGTACACAACGAGATCATGCATGATCAGTCACGTGATTAATGCACGATGAGCCACGTGATCAGTGCATGATAGCCACGTAAACAGTGCATGAACAGGTATGTGTTCAGTGAATGCGCAGTCACGTGATCAGTGCATGATAAACACGTGATCAGTGCATGATAGCCACGTGATCAGTGCATGCAGTCACGTGATCAGTGTACTTTCAGCTTCATGTTCAGAGTATGATCAGCCACGTGATCAGTGCCCTGATCAGCCACGTGATCAGTGCATGCACAGTTATGTGATCAGGTATGATCAGCTTCGTTGATCAGTGCATGATCAGCCACGTGATCAGTGCATGATCAGTCACGTGATCAGTGCGTGATCAGTGAAGTGATCAGTGTATGATCATCCATATTTTCAGTGTGTGCACAGTCACGTGATCAGTGCATTACAGCCACGTGATCAGTTCTTGATTAGTCACATGAAGCACAATTCAGACAACGAGTTAACTGCCTGCTAATTTTCCAATCAGTGCATGATCAGGCACCGTGATCAGTGCCTGATAAGCCACGTGATCAGTGTATGATCAGCCACATGATCAGTGCATGATCAGCCACGTGATCAGTGCATTGCACAGCTATGTGATCAGAGTATGATCAGCTTCGTGATCAGTGCATGATCAGCCACGTGATCAGTGCATGATCAGTCACGTGATCAGTGCGTGATCAGTGAAGTGATCAGTGTATGATCATCCATATTTTCAGTGTGTGCACAGTCACGTGATAAGTGCATTACAGCCACGTGATCAGTTCTTGATTAGTCACATTGATAAGCACATTCAGACACGAGTTAACTGCCTGCTAATTTACGCAATCAGTGCATGATCAGGCACGTGATCAGTGCCTGATAAGCCACGTGATCAGTGTATCATCAGCCACATGATCAGTGCATGATCAGCCCATGATCAGTGCATGCACATTCATGTGATCAGCATTATCCACAACGTGATTAGTGCATGATCAGTCATGTAATCACTGTATGATCAGCCACGTGATTAAGTGCAAGAACAGCCACGTGATCAGTGCATGATCCACAACGTGATTAGTTCATGATCAGTCATGTGATCAGGGTATGATCAGCCACGTGATCAGTGCTCATCCACAACGTGATTAGTGCATGACCGCCACGTGATCAGTGCATGCACACTCACGTTATTGGAGTATGATCAGCTTCGTGATCAGTGCATGATAGCGACGTGTCTAGTGCATGATCAGTCACGTGATCAGTGCATGATAGCCACGTGATCAGTGCATGATCAGTCACGTATTAGTGCATGATTTGTCACTTGATCAGTGTATAATATCCACGTGATCAGTTCATTGCACCGTCATGTGATCAGTGCATGATACACAACGTGATCAGTGCATGATCAGTCACGTGACCCAATGCATGATCAGCCACGTGATCAGTGCATGATAGCCACCTAAACAGTGCATGAACAGGTATGTGTTCAATTAATGCGCAGTCACGTGATCAGTGCATGATAGACACGTGATCAGTGCATGATACCCATGTGATCAGTGCATGCAGTCACGTGATCACTGTATTTTCAGCTTCGTGTTCAGAGTATGATCAGCCACGTGATCAGTGCCTGATCAGCCAAGTGATCAGTGCATGATCCACAACGTGATTAGTGCATGATCATTCATGTGATCAGTGTATGATCAGCCAATGATCAGTTCATGATCACCCACGTGATCAGTGCATGATCAGCCACGTGATCAGTGCATGATCAGCCACGTGATCAGTGCATGCACACTCACGTGATCAGAGTATGATCAGCTTCGTGATCAGTGCATGATCAGCCACGTGATCAGTGCATGCACAGTCACGTGATTAGTGTATGATCAGCCACGTGATCAGTGTATGATCAGCCACGTGATCAGTGCATGCTCAGCCACGTGATCAGTGCATGGGCAGTCAAGTGATCAGTGGATGATCAGCTTCGTGATCAGTGCTGATCAGCCACGTTATCAGTGCATGTTCAGGCACGTTATCAGTGCGATGATCAGTCATGTGATCAGTGTATGATCTGCCACGTAATCAGTGCATGATCCACAAAGTGATTAGTGCATGATCCGCCACGTGATCATGCATTATCAGCCGTGATCAGTGTATGATCAGCCACGTAATCAGTGTATTATCAGCCACGTGATCAGTGCATGATCCACAACGTGATTAGTGCATGATCAGTCATGTGATCAGTGTATGATCAGCCACGTGACCAGTGCATCATCCACAACGTGATTAGTGCATGATCAGCCACGTGATCAGTGTATGATAAGCCACGTGATAAGTGCGTGATCACCCACGGGATCAGTGCATGATCAGCCACGTGATCAGTGCATAATCAGCCATTGATCATTGCATGCACACTCACGTGATCAGTGTATGATCAGCTTCGAGATCAGTGCATGATCAGCCACGTGATCAGTGCATGATCAGCCACGTGATCAGTGCATGATCAGCCATGTTGATCATTGCATGCACACTCACGTGATCAGTGTATGATCAGCTTCGAGATCAGTGCATGATCAGCCACGTGATCAGTGTATGATCAGCACGGGATTAGTGCATGATAGCCAGGTGACTAGTGCATGATCAGTCAGGCGATCAGTGCATGATCAGCCACGGGATCCGGGCATGAATGACATGTGATCAGTGCATGAGAGCTACGTGATCAGTGCATGATCAGCCACGTGATCATTGCATGATCCGCCACGTGATCAGTGTGCACACTCACGTGATCAGTGTATGATCAACTTCGTGATCAGTGCATGATCAGCTACGTGATCAGTGCATGCTCAGTCACATGATCAGTGTATGCTCAACTTCGTGATCAGGCATGATCAGCTACATGATCAGTGCATGCTCAGTCACGTGATCAGTGCATGTGCAGTCACGTGATCAGTGCATGATAAGTCACGTGTTCAGTGCATGATCTGTCACGTGATCAGTGTGTGATCATCCATATGATCAGTGCATGTGCAATCTCGAGATCATTGCATGATAGTGACGTGATCACTGCTGATTAGTCACGTGATCTGTTCCAGATCAGC